>NC_091745.1:10383723-10576223 GCF_043380555.1 Nothobranchius furzeri | reverse complement strand
ATCAACGGAGGTTTCATTCACTGACCAATGAGTGGACAGGATGCTCCGTACACCTCAGAGTAAACATGAAGGAGAAGTTGATTATTATTATGTTTTATATAGTAAAGTCAGAAGTAAGATTTCACATAACTCTAGTAGCACCTTGTGAAACATCATATGTACCGCTTTATTAACTCTGAACCGCTTAAATAACCTTAATTCCCTCCAACCTGACACAGCCAAACAAAACAACGGAAGGTTGGATTTCGCCATGGAACAGAACACGTAGACGGCTTTGCCGCTGGCCGCTGCCGCGGATCGCCTCCCGTGTGTCAGGTAATAAAAGCAACAGTGACAAATTTCGCTGATCGCGGTCGTTTGTCGTCTCCCGTGTGTCGAGCCCATAAGACTGTTCATTAACTCTCTGAGGCTCAAAATAAGTTTCGATAAAAGGACAAACAACTAAGTCCTTCAGGGGTACTTCTGAGTTAAAAATGCTCATGAAATACGTATGTGGAGTATGTTTATGTTTATGTTTAAGTATTTAGCAGACGCTTTTGTCCAAAATGACTTACAAGTGATAATGTGCATGTTGCTCTTGAGGCTAACAACAACAATAACAACAACAACTTGACATCAATCATGGAGAGGAGGGAACAAGGAGTGGACAGTAGAGAGGGGGGACGGGTGCAGGGAGGGTGCTAGTTTAGAAGATTCTCTCTGAAGAGCAGGGTCTTCAGGAGTTTCTTGAAAATTGAAAAGGAAGCCCCTGTTCTGGTAGTACTTGGTAGGTCATTCCACATTTGTGGAATGATGCATGAGAAGAGTCTGGATTGTCCTTAGCGTGGTGTAGCCACTGCTAGCCAACGATCCTGTGATGACCGGAGCGGCCGGGCCGAGACGTAAACCTTTGCAAGAGGATTCAGGTAGATGGGAGCCATACCATCTCTGACTCTGTATGCTAGTATTAACAATTTGAATTTGATCCGTGCTGCAAGTGGTAGCCAGTGGAGCTCAATGAACAGAGGGATGACGTGTGCTCTTTTTGGCTGATTGAAGACCAGATGCACCGCTGCGTTCTGGACCATTTGAAGAGGTCTCACAGTACAGGCTGGAAGACCAGTAAGAAGGGCATTGCAGTAATCGAGGCGGGAGATGACAGTAGATTGCACCAGGAACTGGGTGGCATTTGTGTTAGGTATGGTCTGATCTTTTGTATGTTATACAGCGCAAAGTGGCATGAACGAGCAACAGAGGCAACATGATCTTTAAAGGTCAGGTGTTCATCAATCGCAACACACAGATTTCGAACTGCCTTTGAAGGAGCCAGAGATAGGAAGTCATTTTGGATTGAGATATTGTGCTGTATGGATGGTTTTGCTGGGATGACAAGTAGTTCAGTTTTAGAGAGGTTGAGTTGGAGATGGTGGGATTTCATCCATTTTGATATGTCAGAGAGACAGTTTGATATTCGTGCAGAGACAGTGTGGTCCTCCAGTGGAAATGACAGATAGAGCTGGGTGTCGTCTGCATAGCAGTGGTAGGAGAAGCCATGTGATCAAATGATCTCACCCAGTGAGGTGGTGTATATGGCAAAGAGAGGAGGTCCTAGTACAGAGCCCTGGGGGACTCCTGTGGCAAGAAGGTGCACGGTAGAGGAGCAGGATAAGCACTGAGGATTTGGCAGTCGCTCTCGCTTCTTTTAAGGATTCCGTCACTGCTAACAAAGCTGTTTCAGTGGAGTGGCCCTTTTTGAACCCAGATTGGTAAGGGTTAAGCAGACAGTTTTGTGAAAGGTATTCTGTGGAGTAACCAGTTAGGTATGTTTTAACGTTGCAAATTTGCAACGCCTGCCTCCAGAGTAATAGTAGGTGTATTTTCCATTCAGAGATCCATGCTCACCTCTATACATGTTTTCAATTTCAAAAGGCCATGTTTCTTCAGAATACACTGATACAATACTAATAAAAACGTGATGCCTCCAAATCAAGTTGCATGGACCTGTTTGCATATTGAGGACAACTTTATAAATAAAAATATAGACTTAAAGAAACAAATTTTAAAAAGTGCTTACTCTTTGATTCCCCGTTTGATTTTGTCTATAGTTCATCTTTATCTTACATTTTCTTTAACTTCCATTAGTTCTGTGTACATGATGTCACTGCAGATGTCTCACTAAGATCACTCATCATGCATTAAGATAACAGAAACCGCTAAAACCGCAGCTTTGACTGTCACGTGATCATGCTGTTTGAAATCGCAATTTCAGTCCAAAAAACGATAGCTCATTCGGCCCTAAGTAGACGTATTTTGAAATTGATTCTGTAGTTTACAGGTAACCAGTGTAGAAATTCAAGAATAGGAGTGATGTGCTCATTTCTCTTGGTTCTTGTTAGGACCCTGGCAGCAGCATTCTAAATAAGCTGCAGTTGCTTCACAGCTTTTTTAGGAAGACCAGTCAAAAGGCAATTGCATAGTCAAGAGCAACTCATGGGATTTAAACAGTCATTTCCGGATAGTCATGGAGGTGACGTAACTTCTGGCAAGTACTGGAGCTGCATGCTCTAGAGGATTATAAAGCTCACATGAACAGTCAAACTCAACACAAAGACCCTGAATTGGCTTTGAACCCTGGACCTTCTTGGAGCAACGCATCAGTGTTACCAGCTGTACCACATCAATCATTTAAGTTTATAAGACTTCTAATGAGCATCTCAAGGCCCCACACTAGATGTTTCACAGCCCACAATGGGGTTCCAACACCGACTTCAGGGACCATTGCTCTACAGAAACTAAGATTAAGTTCTATAAATCTTACGATTCAACAGTACCCAACCTGGATGGCTTCAGTTGGAAACAAACTGACATCAGCAAATCTAAATAAATGCAACAACCTTGAAAGACCTTACAGCACAAAAAGGAAATGAGTGACTGATGAAATGTGCTGCTGACATTTCTCTGAAAATTCATGACAGCTATCTGTCCACCTGTCAGAAGAAGGATGAGTATTTGGACTGATGTACTAACCCAGAGACACAGTATCACATCTTTGTGCATTCTGAATATTTAACATTAAAAAGGTGATGCGGGGAATTCAGAGTAGCTGGATGGAAAAAAGTATTGATATTAATGTCTGTTCATGTTCTCATTTTAGCAGTATTACCTTTCCAAAGCATGGATCCAAGGATGAAGGCTGTTTGCTTTGCAGAATTTAAGCAGAACTAATCTTACTTGATGAAGTGTCTTCCTTCTTTACAAACTCGGGTGTGACTGAACAAAAGGATACAGCCAAAAATATGCTTCAAATAAAGTTGTAATTGGCTTCATGGACATTTTAAACAACCTGATGCCAAATGATTAAATAAGGGCTTTATTTTGAAATTTACTGAATGCTTTACACCAGGGGTTGTCAAGTCCCTAACCTGAGGGTTGCTATCCAGCATGTTTTAGTTGTTTCCCTGCTTCAACACAGCTGATTTTAATCACCTTGTGCAGAGCTCCACAAGCTGCTGAACAGGTGAATCAACTTTTTAAGGAGGGAAAAAACTAAAACATGCTTGATCTTGGCCCTCAGGGAAGGGAGTTGACTACCCCTGTTTAACACTGAAACCGTGTAGGATTTCCTGTCTAGCCCTGTTAACTGTGGAGTTTGACACGTCCTCACAAGCGTTTCACTCCAAAAATACAACAAAAACGTCTCACTGCATGACACTTCTAGGGCGCGCCTGAAATGTTATGCTTTGCATCTGGTGTGAATCCAACCGGGGGGCTGCCAGAGATTTTGGGCCCCATGAAAAAATTTCAAGTTGGGCCCCCTGGGGGCTCATCCATAGCTGGAGCTGGGGTTCCACCCTCCCAGATTCGAAGGGAGAAAAAAATATAATATATATGCTTTATATTAGTGTTTCAGTTTTGCTTAATTATGTAGGTCTATATGCATTCTTACTTATTTACATATAATTTTCACCAGCTGTCTCTCATTAAACAGTGAATTTCCTTCAACAGAATTAGCAATATCCCTGCTGGAAAAAGCAGGAAATGCACATGCTGAAAGGTGTTAATCTCCTTTTCCCTTTTACTCCCTTAAAATGTGTGTATTTATTCTAAGATTTTATTTGATGATAAAATTCAAATTTGGATATCTAATTAAATTTCCATGTTGTGTCAAAGCTTTACATAACTACATTTTCAGCTGTCTTTCCTCTTGAAATCAAGTATTTCTGTATGACTGACAAAAATTAAGGATTCACTGCTCACAAGGTGACTTCTTTATTAAGTCTCCACGACTTCATCATTGACACAAAATGAATAAGCACACAGTTCAAACCAGAGTCAGTTAGGGTTACATCAAATTATAAAGTTGGGCAACTTTGCATGAATACTTATATAAGTCTCTAGAAACCCATTTTTCTCAACAACAAAAAAACAGCTAAAAATATATTCAGCCTTGATTGTACACAGCAAGATTTATTATTTACAGTGATATAATTAATAATGCTCGATAACGATCAATACTAGATTTCATATTTTATTGTGTTCAATGTTATATTAAGTTTATTTATTACAATTATTAATAGCTTTTGTTTCATTTTTGCTCTCCAATGAATTATTTGGAAATTATTGATTTTTGGTTTGTGTTCTAAAAGCTACATAAACAAATTATATCTTGTAAAACCTCCCATAATTCAGTCAGATTTGAAACATTTCATTTCAAGGTATTTAGTAGATGAAGAGGGTTTGTTTTTCTTGTATGGTGCCTTCAAAATGGTGCTTCACAGTAATAATCTCACAGTAATTTATGTTACATTAACAGACTAAATAACAATGCTTCAACCTGCCCAGCATCAAAAACAATCTATAGATTTTTACTGATTGATATCTATATCTATCTATCTATCTATCTATCTATCTATCTATCTATCTATCTATCTATCTATCTATCTATCTATCTATCTATATATATATATATATATATATATATATATAACTATCACTATGTGGAAAAACAATGTGTTTATCACCAAAAATAGCCTTTTTATATTCCTTTGTAATAGTACTGATAGAGAAGAGAGCCTTAAGTGATTACCACAGACCCCCTTAAATGAGGCAGCTAGCTAACATGCTACATTGCTCACCTTCTTGAGGTTCTTTGGGTTGTGAGGGGACACCTGCTGACATATCATCAACTGCTGATTCTGGTAGGGACAAGGACATAAACCCATTTACCATAATTAGATGAAACATAGTTCCTCTTACTGTGGATATCAGAGCTAGCTAACAGGTTGAATATAACCACTCACTAACTAAACCCACCTTTCTTTGGGAAAACTGTGTGACATACTGACACCTTCTCTTCTGCCTGTCCTCTTTCTCCTTTCTTTCTTTCCTTTTCTGTGACCCAGACTTTGTTTTTGCAGACATATTTTTACTGCAGCCTCGGCACACTCTGCTGCCTGACTGCTGCGTGACTAGCCTCACCTGCTACGCGTCACTCGGCCAGGTGGACCTTACCATTTTATGCCGTGGGGGGGGGGGGGGGGGGGTCAAATTAATTAGTCAAAATAAAGTAGGGACCTCTGAATAAATATACATTTCATAAATACTAAGAGACTTGTTTGTTTAATGTCTTACATGAGAAAAAATACTGCAAAGTAAAGTACTTGTGATTTTTAAACTTAATTTTTTTTACTCAACTTTGACACTTTTTTGGGCCCCTGACAGCTGTGGGCCCTTAGAATCTTCCTAATCTTTCACCGCTTTACGGCACCCCTGAATCCAACTATACAGGTGCTGGCCAGTAAATTAGAATATCATCAAAAGGTTGAAAATATTTCAGTAATTCCATTCAAAACGTGAAACTTGTACATTATATTCATGCAATGCACACAGACCAATGTATTTCCAATGTTCATTACATTTAAATTTGATATTCATAAGTGACAACTAATGAAAACTCCAAATTTGGTATCTCAAAAAATTAGAATATTCTGAAAAGGCTGAATATAGAAGACACCTGCTGGCTGCCACTCTAATCAGCTGATTTACTCAAAACACCTGCAAAGGCCTTTAAAAGGTCCCTCAGTCTTGTTTTGAAGGCACCACAATCATGGGGAAGACTTCTGACTTAACAGCTGTCCATAAGACAATCATTGACACCTTGCACAAGGAGGGCAAGACACAAAAGGTGATTGCTAAAGAAGCTGGCTGTTCGCAGAGCTCTGTGTCCAAGCACATTAACAGACAGGCGAAGGGACGGAAAAAATGTGGTAGAAAAAAGTGTACAAGCTCTAGGGATAACCGCACCCTGCAGAGAATTGTGACGACAAACCCATTCAAAAATGTGGGGGAGATCCACAAAGAGTGGACTGCAGCTGGAGTCAGCGCTTCAAGAACCACCACGAGGAGACTCATGAAAGACATGGGATTCAGGTGTCGCATTCCGTGTGTCAAGCCACTCTTGAACAAGAAACAGCGCAAGAAGCGTCTCGCCTGGGCCAAGGACAAAAAGGACTGGACTGATGCTGAGTGGTCCAAAGTTATGTTTTCTGATGAAAGCAAGTTCTGCATTTCCTTTGGAAATCAAGGACCCAGAGTCTGGAGGAAGAGCGGAGAAGCACAGAATCCACGTTGCATGAGGTCCAGTGTAAAGTTTCCACCGTCAGTGATGGTGTGGGGTGCCATGTCATCTGCCGGTGTTGGCCCACTCTGTTTCCTGAGGTCCAGGGTCAATGCAGCCGTCTACCAGGAAGTTTTAGAGCACTTCATGCTTCCTGCTGCTGACCAACTTTATGGGGATGCAGACTTCACCTTTCAACAGGACTTGGCACCTGCACACAGTGCCAAAACCACCAGCACCTGGTTCAAGGACCATGGTATCCCTGTCCTTGATTGGCCAGCAAACTCGCCTGACCTTAACCCCATAGAAAATCTATGGGGTATTGTGAAGCGGAGGATGCAATACGCTAGACCCAACAATGCAGAGGAGCTGAAGACGACTATCAGAGCAACCTGGGCTCTCATAACACCTGAGCAGTGCCACAGACTGATCAAGTCCATGCCACGCCGCATTACTGCAGTTATTGAGGCAAAAGGAGCCCCGACTAAGTATTGAGTGCTATACATGCACATTCTTTTCATGTTCATTCTTTTCAGTTGGCCAACATTAGAGAAACAAACATTTTTTCATTGGCCTTTAGAATATTCTAATTTTCTGAGATACCAGATTTGATGTTTTCATTGGTTGTCACCTATAAATATCAAAATTAAACGTAATAAACATCGGAAATACATTGGTCTGTGTGCATTGCATGAATATAATGTACAAGTTTCACGTTTTGAATGGAATTACTGAAATATTTTCAACCTTTTGATGATATTCTAATTTACTGGCCAGCACCTGTAGCCTATACTGACTTCGGTGTGAAGCAAATATGCGCCGCTGCCGCAACGTGCCACTGTTACCCCTAGTGCGAGTTGGAGGTAAGCATGAGGGAGAACAGGTTCTTTTACAATGATGTCACTAAATGTGAGATATGGTAAACTGTTAATGGCCTGTATGTGTATAGCACCTTCATAGGCTTCTACAACCCCCCCCCCCCCCCCCCCCCCAAGACATTCACATGCTGGTGATAATGAGCTACAATGTAGCTAGAGCTGCCCTGGGGTGCACTGACGGAAGCAAGACTGCCAAGCACTGGTGCCACCGGTCCCTCCGACCACCAACAGATAAGGCAGGTAAAGTGTCTTGCCCAATGACATAACAGCAGCATTCTCTGGCGGGAGCTGGGATCGAACCAACAGTCCTACTGGGCTCTACCTCCTGAGCTACTGCTGCCAAACCAATGCAAGTACATGTATCTAATTGGAGGTGAAGAGCAGTGGCGGCTCCAGAAATGTTTTTCTGCAGGTGCTATGAAGGAGCTAGTTTTTTTATTCAGGGTGCTATGAAGGAAGTGGTCATGCGTACCTATTGTTCTCTAAAACACCTTCAACACTAGCAGATACACATGCGTGCACAAAACCTCAACAACACCTGAAACAATCATTAATAAACATCATAAACATATGAACAATCACTGACTTTTCCATGAAATCATAAACGTATACAGCCACACAGAAAACCATCTATAGTGTTGCAAGGTTAGCTAACGTTAGTGTTAGCATTTCCAGCGGCAAAACCCTCGACTGCTGCAATGTTTGAGGGTTGACTCTCTTCATCCAGATCCGTAGGTTTTTGTGGGTCTGAGATCACTTCCAAAGATTCATTCGTTTCTGACTGAACCCGTGGAAATTTGGGCAACATAACATAACATAATAAAAAAAAGAAAAAAAAAGGAAATTTGGGCAACAAAAACCGATCCAGTTTACCACTAGCTCTACCTTTCACTCGTTCACAGGTGCAAAATGAGGTCAAAGGTTAACATCAATTTCCTGTTTTGGTTTAAGTTTTTACTATCTATATGATAATTTACTGATATTTTTGTTTTGTATGTTAAATATTATCACATCGACACATTAAATTAAAATTAAATTGTAAAAAAAAAAAATCTAATATTTACTTGGGGGTGCTATGACTAATCCAGGGGTAGCTATAGCGCCACCCGGCGCCATCAATGGTGAACAGAGATGCTGGGACAAATGCCTTCATGTGTCACTACAGACAGATAATTAAGATATCAAAGTATTTTTTGCAGAATTGTTGTATTTTGAAACATATTAAAAAGCTATTGCATTTCAACCATCTAATATTAGTCTAGTAGCACCCCTGGTTGCCACAAATTCATTTCAGAGAACTTAGAAAAATTGTCACCAATTTGATATTTGAGCTAAATTTGAAAGGGTTCATCTTCAATGTTTTCTCTCTGTGGTGTCAACATTAGTAAGGTTGAATAAGACTGTTCAATAGATGACTTTATTCACAGTCATCTCATAAACGTTTCATTTAAATCTAATCAGGTTGTCCTTAAATCAAAGTTAATACTTCTGCAAAATTAACTAAAACATTTTAGTGAGTGTGTTGACATAAAATAATCTAATTTTCAAACTTGAACTGAGTATTTCTAGTTTTGGTTCCAGTGAGAAATTGCTTCTAGTGTAAGTTCTTCCTCACCAGGAGTTCGTCTATTGTCCTTGTAGATTTATCAGAGCTTTTACATCAAAACAATGATGAGAAACATCTGTGTTGACAAGCCCCCTGCTGCCTAATGACATCACTTCCATCTGGCTAAGAGAAAGAAAAGCACTTGTACACACCACATATACCAGCAGAAGCAGCTAAAAGGGAGAGGAGTTGTGAATTTCCTGACCAAAGATGTGATTTCTAGTGCTGTCTGCTAATTGGAGCTTTCAGATGCAGGAAACTTTTTATTCTTCTTTTATATGACTGGAGGCAGTGTATGTGCTTTGTCTTGAATTTGAGCACAGGGACTGTTCAGATCGTATAGAGATGTTTACATATGTAACGTGATGAAGGAGCTATTCCTCGAAGGTTATTTAATCTTTTCAACAGTTCCCTTTGACACGGCGCCAGAGTGCATGAAACAGCCTCAAGGTCATGCATTCGCTTCTAAACTGCTTACTTTCCAGCGATGAAGAGAGAAGATGAAGAGACTCTTTCCTTTTATTAAATCAAAGAACTCTATTTTCAATAAAGCTAATCAAAACAACTGTTAGTCAATAATACGATGTGACCGATCAGTGAAATCACAATATTATGATTAATATGTTTTAATAAGTAATATGACTTATAATAGTGTAATATGATACACTAAGGGAAATAATCACATGACACATTGCTGTACTGATCCAATCAGAACCTTCCTAGTCTGAAGCGTGGCAGAGTCTCTGTGTTGTTTATTAAATCTGTCAGCTTTGATTCGTCCAGAATCAAAAACATCCAGATTAACAAAACAGTTCCAACGCCATCTTAAGTTCAGTTCTCAAGATCTCGTTCTCAAGATCCCATGAAGTTCACCGCATGTTAAGTGAATTATGGACAGGCCATCTATATTTCTCTTTTAAGCTGAGAACCATCAAGCTGGGAAAATTCTGTCGTTGTTACCAACCAAGCAACGGTACCTTTCAGAATAAAAGCTGAACTCGCTGACCCAAGGAGGGTCCCCTTTTTGACGCTGTGAAACACCTGTCGCTTTTACCTGGAGACTATCCAAAGACTGGTTTGTTGTACTGTCGACGCTGCTTCATCGGCTCCAGTACCAAGGAGGGTCGTGGACCTGGCATCCAGATCTGTACGGAGGTCTCACTGAGGGTATGTGGATGCGACACAAATGGCGTCTCATGTGTTCATGACTACAAGTCCCAAACTCTGATTTTTTAGGAGCAAAACATCATCTCCCACTCAAACTTTGCTTCTCCGGATGCGAGGGCTGTGAATTTGACACTCATTCACCACACACTTCATTCAAACAGAGCATCCATCATTAGAGTTAGTCTTGTTAAATTGTTTAAAATTATTTAGTAATAAATTTCCTTAAATGTTTGAAAGTCTCTCTCTCTTCTCTTGTCTCTCAGTTAATGCAAAGTGTTATTTTAAAATCCCTGTGATAAAAAGATCCAATCTTCTGATTTAAATAGCCCAGTGTCCATAAGATGGAATTCATACTAGATATGAATTTTTAATGTCTTACGGTCCTTAATTAAATGTAATTAACATTTATCACTACAGTACACATACGTCATGTTGAGCTCTTAGTTCTGTGTGTGTGTGTGTGTGTGTGTGTGTGACCCTAGATTTAAGCAGCATTTTGGTTTTATTTTAAGAAAGGGAAACAAGTTGTAACGACTACCATAACGTCAGAGTTTATTCAAACAGAAAATGTTGCATTAAACGAAGTACTTGTCATATTTCTTCTTAGAATCTAATATTAATTTCTGTATTTTATTCTCCTTCTTGTTTTTGATGTGTGCATAAAAAAGACAAATGTTTACTTAGCAGCAACCACTTTGAAATCAAATATTGTATCTGCAAATGATGCTTGATCAGACACACCTTTCTTTTAAATAAGGCAGATGAAGGTTTTTGAACATATTTAAAAAAAATACAATTACATGTGTTTATGCCCTCATTGACCCCTGCAGTAACTGTACATTTCCACATTCAAGTGGCTGAATCATTACCTCCTTATTACTCACCATCTGCAATAGATTACCAAGAAAAGTCGCAAATATGTGGAGGAAAAATGTTAAAAATGTGTCACTCAAGTCCTAAAACATTTTGAGAGCCTGACTTTAAATCCTCCAGTGTCAGAGGAATTGCTCGCTCTTGCCTCAGAGTACTTTTGGGCTGTCACTCTGGAGACAGACTTACTCTTCGGTCTTTAAAGTTGTGTAAAAAGTTCACCTTTAAGAGAAAAGGGCAATTGCGACTTTCCTAAAAGAAATAAATATGTTTGTTCTGATGTGTAGAAGATCAAAGTCAGCAAAATGTTCAAGCAATGATGCTGAACTTAAATTCAAGCTCATAAGATGTGATTATTATTACTTTTATTATCAATGCCCGATACCAAAAGTAGCTGTGAGATAACGTTGATAACTCTGTGTGTGTGTGTGTGTGTGTGTGTGTAGGTGTGTGTGTAGGTGTGTGTGTGCGCGCGCGCCCAAGATATGTGAAAAACCGCTCAAAGGATTTTAGTGAAATGCTCAGAAAGTCTATTTGATTAAGTCTTGAACTGTTTAGCCCTCTGGAGGCAGGCATTGCAGATTTGCAACGTTAAAACCTACCTACCTGGTTACTCCACATACGTATTTCATAAGCATTTTTAACTCAGAAGTACCCCTGAAGGACTTAGTTGTTCGTCCTTTTATCATAACTTATTTTGAGCCTGAGGAGGTTAACATTTTTGGAGTCAACCCAAATGATGTTAGCCTTCACAGCGAGTCAGCATTAGTAAAGACTACTTTGCAGATGAGCTACGCTTAAACAGATCTCATGGGACTGTGTATGTTAGGTCATGCATAACAGTTTTAGAACAAGAAATAGCAAGCTTCAATAATGTTTTATAAATGAGAAGATTTAAGTTCAAAAGTCAAGTCTGACAGAAGTTGGTTGACGCATGAAAGAAATTCCAGGCCTTTATTGCCTATTTTAATCCGTTACTTATTACAGGACTGTCGGTTTGAATTCAGTTGTTTTTTTCTCCAAACCTAATATTTTATCCCAGGTGTCTTTATTTAACCTGGGTTGCTAGAAGACGATCTAGTGGTATCAGCACATACTAGCACCAAAACTTTAAACTACATCTCTCTGACACGTTGATCTCGTTTTGATCTCAGTGCAGAAAAACAGTAAAAACACACTATGGGTAATGAACAGACTGGTACATTGATTTTGAGAAAGCTTTTCTTCTCACACAATCAACCTAAGAAATTCCTTTGTGTGATGAATGCAGAAAAAAGGCACAAGGTAGTGAGTAATCGATTACTTCTGATGCTTGTGCTTTTTTATCCTTGCTGTTCTTTGTGTTTGTCTAACAGTGCCGTCTCGCTCAATGTTCTCTACATTAATAAAGAATCTAATGCAGCACGTCAGGGTTTTATTATATGAGCTAATTGGTACTCTGGTTTTTTCTGAGGTCAACTACTCTTACTCTGTCTGAGTCATGTAATTGATCTAAAGGTCAAAGAGTCAAGATGGTAGGAGAGGTAAAATTACAAAAAATATCAATAAATAAATTTATTAAGTCAGTAAAAATAAAACATGTATGGAACAACTATAATAAATTAGCCAGGTCACCAACATTTCTGATTACCCACTTTACAAACATCAACAAGCTGAACTTAACCACAGGAGTTAATCACTAAACAGGCATGATTGGCAGCTGCAGCTCTGCAACGAACCACACCAGTTAACAGAACTGCTAATTAAGTTAAAATAATACGAATACATTTCAAAAATTACTGCTTTCATTCCAGCTGAAATGTTAGATGAAAGGCTGCACAAAGCTGCATCTGCTGTGTCATTATTTAGTATTACATTTTTATTTTTAAGGGAAAATACGAGCAGAAAAACAAAGTAATACAGAGAAAATAAAAGAGAACAACTCATGACCACTTTGAAATTGAAATTAGTTTTAATTTGACTTTTTTAAAATGAGGTGAAATCAATTTGGGGGGAATAAAAATGTTTCGGTTAATATAAGTGGAAAAACATTACAATTTTGAAATGTAGTTTATAAATGACCTTATGGAGCACATTTTACCTATGAGTATGTGTGTTATACCGATTTTTTTGGTTTTAGCATAACATCAGAACAAATAAATCATAATAAAAATACAATTAAAACCTACATTTACCCATATATCCCCATAAACATTGTATCGTTGCACATCTGATATTTGAAAGCACAAATGCAAAAATTGTGGGACAAATCCTATTATATTAATTATCTTCAGCCTTGATGGATCAACAATTTCTTTGTTACCAGAAATTGAAAATGGATTTTTGAACAGTTTGGTTTTCAATTTGGTAGAAAAAATATCAAAAAGCAGCTTTTAGCCTTGAAATGAAATCTATAAAATGCCAACACTGTATTGAGAAATATAACATAATTGAATATAGGTGAATGGTAGCATCATTACTTCCTTATAGAGAAAAATCCCACAGCATGAATTCTCCGAGTCCATTTTTCTCTGCCAGAAGCAGCCCCCCTTCTTCCTGCTGCCTGATTCTGACTTTTCTCAACACCACATGAAGATTGAAGACAGATGAAATAGAAAGATAGCGCATGATTAATAAGGGTAGTGCTCTGGAAATGACCTGGTCTCCGGTCTGGAAATGACTCGGCACATTGTCAGACATGAAGACAAATAGATAGAGCTCAGATTCCTGCTCTGTGTGCTCTCGGATACAGCCAGCCGGCTAACGCGCCGCACTGTCAGGAAGCACAAACGGGGAACACAGCGCGGCATTTCTAAAATGAAACTCAGCTGCCGCGCCATCACATTCCTCTGTCAGATTTTTTCCCTAAGTTTTGGGTTTCTCAGCCGTATCAAAACATCTACAAGTCGAGTAATGATGGACTGAAGAGAAGCACAGGTTCTGTTATCATGTCCAGTTTGACGACTGATGGGATAAGATCCCGCATGACCTGTGTGAAATGTTGACAGCTCAATAAAACACAAATAGCTGCAACAACGTTTCATTAAAAAAGTTCTTGATGTGCATTTTCACAGCTAATTATTAAACTCAATCATAAAAGCTGCAGAAGTTAATTATTGAGGAAGATGTAACTTTTATTAAAATAAATAAAAATACTAGAACAAACTGTGCTGCTGGAGTTAGTTGACTATAACTCTTGATGTGGTTGTGGCCATAAACTTGTTTCTCATCCCGATCTTTTTCTACCACTGAATGAAAGCCAAAAAAAAAAACCCAACATATTTTAGACTCCCCCCTCCTCCCACCACCACCACCAGACGCGTAACTCCAGTTTCACACTGGAAGCACCAGCGACGTTGAACGATTTACTCGCAAACTTCAAAGTGGTACTTTTCACACCGGGGGAGTCTTGGCAGTGGCACGACTGCCGCGCTGTGCTCTTCGCTGGACTTGCGAGATTACAAGATCCCTCGAGACTTCAGGTCATGGTTTGTTTATGCAGTCCGCCATTAGAGCAAAAAGAAGGAAATGTAAGCTGATTCTTTCAGCGTGAAACCGGGGTAAGCGTTGCTAAAGGGCTGTGAATCAAACATTGCAGCAATCAACCACTGTCATCGTGTACGGGTTCCTTTCCACCAGCCGCAAAGCGTCGCATTTTAGACGCGCTGCAGAAGCATACGGTCATGTTTGCTTACATTTCGAGTCTATTTTTTATGAGCTACGCTTCTGGATTGTGTCAAACTCCATAGTTGAGATCAGGAAGGGCAGGAAGTCAAACACAAAAGGTGTGTAAACAATTCGATAACTTTCAAAATAAAAGTCAAGTGAAGATATCCGGTTGTTTCTAGTGAAAGCTCTGTAGTCGAAGTGAAATGAACAAATTTATTTTTGGGTGCGTGCAGCCGTCTCTCTCCTTGCTTGTTGTCATGTGAACTTACAAAATCACACATGGTGCTGCAGTTCTCCCGTGATTTTGTGACTTCACTGGACCAGTGGAGTGCTTTCTCTCTCATTTCACGTCTGAAACACTCGTGAGTAAAACACATCTATTGCGTTACATGCCGCGTATGTGTCCAGTGAACAGGCAGGGTTACTCAGCTCCCTATGTTTTCATGGCAATCACTCCTATATATCAAATCAGCATCAGTTAATCAAAACACAGTACATGATGCTAAAAGGGTCCAGTTACTTAATTACTCTAATTGCATAAAATTAATAGAGTTTGGTCAAGAAGCTCTTGGAAATGAGGGGTGCAGATGTGTAATGTTCTGCCTTTGTCGCTCATACGTTCATCACCCTGATATGAGCTCAACACTCTGCTAAAGCGCCACTAGGGCTGAAACGATTCCTCGAGTACATCAAATAATTCGAGTACAAAATAAATTCAGACAAATTCTCTGCCTCCAGGCTTCGTTTGGTTCATGTTTAATTAATTCATGGCTTTGCAATCACCCGGGGTCATGTTTCACCCGGACCGAAATAAGTGACGTGCATACACACTGGAATGAATGCACACGCGAGTAGCGAATGTAACTTAACTTTCTCTTAAGCCATGGAGGACAACGTGGACCCCGGTGGAGTGCGAAAAAGACAGGAAACGCCAAAGGTGTGGGACCATTTTTCATGTCGTAAGGCGGAAAACGTAGTCCAGTGTAAATACTGTAAAATGGATTTAGCCTACAACACCACATCCTCCATGCTGCAGCACCTGACCAGGAAACATCCACATGCAAATGTCACTTCTGCAAGTGGACTCGGAGGTCCGCTATATATTCTGCGGACACTGAGCGACTTTTTCTTTTGTAGCACTCAGTTTCAGCTCACACGGTGCATCTGGTAGCAACACGTCGGACCTAAAAATGTGCTAACAATAGTCGTTTTTACACAACACGTCGGACTTTTTATTGTGTTGTTATTGATGTCTGTTGTCCCTCGGGATTGCTGCAGGAGGACAAGGGTGTTTATGTGGAAAACGAAATAAAGTAAATAAATGTTTTGTGATCAGTATAATTAGACATAACCACGGAAAACATGCTTTCTTGACAATCCTTGTTATTGTGTGAGAAAAAAAAGTGTAGAAATTAAAATGGACGTGTGTTAATAGGGAAACAGCTGGCGAGCCATGTTTGCGCATGCGCCGTGAGCGGTTCTGGCGCTGTGTGGGCCGCAGCCGCTCACAGCGCTACTTCAACAGTTATCCTCCTAGTTTTTGTCTGGCTTGCCAGGCTAGTAGATTCTCGCACGAGGGGGAAATCGGCTCAGGTTGTATACATATTTTTTGCACAGGCATTTGTTTACAGTGAAGTAAAGTTGAAGTGCTGAAGTTTTGAAAACTAATTTTGATAAAATTTGAAGAATAACTGGCAATTGCTTGCTTATTTTAAGAGGTCTTTCATATTTTATAACATGCTATTTGACATAATGGTTTACAAACACAAAAGGGTAATTTATCAGAGTACTCGATTAATCGATAAAATATTCGATAAGAGTACTCAATTACAAAAATATTCGATAGCTGCAGCCTTAAGCGCCACCATGCTTGTTAGGCTAAAAACTTCCTGGTTCCAGTTTGCACCAGTGAATTTCATGACTCACCAAGTTAAAACAATAACAAAAAAACTACAACATTGCCTGCAATAATGTGATGATCAGGAATACACAGATGAGGTGGGAATGAGATGGCAGAGTTTGTAGGAGAAATAAAATTCTCTATGTGCAAACGGTTTCCCTCTGTAAAAACATTCAGTCTTCAAATATCTACTGCTGGGCAGCAAAAACTGAATCTGGACACAAAGCTCAGTCTCCAGCAGCAGATGAGTCTGGATGAGGATCTGTCAGAACATTGTTTTCTATTTATAGTGAGAAACTGGAGACCTGAAACAATGAAGGTCAGCACTAAACAGCAGAAAAGTTTTTGAATATCAGTGTAACTCAGATGGGAAACATTTAATCCACACTGTGTGAGGGTTTTATTAAAAGACACCACAAAAGACCAATTTCTTCCAGTCCTGTCCTGTCCAGCTTTCTCATCAGAGTTCAGTCAGTGAATTATTATGACAGGGAGCCCTGGAGCTGGTCCAGGGGCTTTGGCTGAGCTGGTGCCTCTGCAGGACAGAAGAATCTGTCAGAGCTTGATTTTCTTCTCCCACCCACAAGCTTTCTCTCAGATGGAGGGACAACATGCAGAATTCTGCTGGCAATCTGTTGATGGTTTGGCAAGGAACACTGGAAACCCCAATCATAGTCCCATCATGCATGCATCAGTACCTGACAATAGGTACATCAGGGACACACCAGGCTCACGTAGTGCTGCTGCAGAGGGCCGATCCAAAATCGAGTATGACTCTGAATTCCAAACAAACAAAATCAAAAATGAGCTGGAAGCAATTACTTATGTTTATCAACAAAAACAAATCACTAATGATGTTTGTAATTTCCCTGATAAAATTACCCAAAAAGCTCAAATGTATTATTCTTTTTATTTCTGTTTTGTGTTCTGATTATTCTAAGATTTTAATTATTCAATGTATGAAAGTTAAATTTTAGATCTAGATGTGGTCACCACTCAAAATGAAGCCAACTATTACAGACACCATCAGAAAGCAAAGGGCTAGGAGTTTTATTTATTTTTTAATCTGAAATAAACATCCAACTCACCTTTGATTCTAGTTAAAGGGGCATTATGGAAGTTTGACAGCCAAAACATTTTTACTGTGATTGCCTGTTTTTCTGTAAAATCACAGAAAAAGAGAGATGCTCGGGTCGAGCAGGCTGCTTCATGCGAGTTCACGCTCAGGCATCGCCCGTAGCATTTGCTATCCGTAGCTTTAGCAGCAGAGAGAGAGGCAGTGCCACTTTGTCGCTGTTCCTAACGCCTAGTGACAAACCTAGCTACATTTCTGAGGACCCTTAGCTACTTTCTTCTAGATATTTCCTGCAAATTAGCAACAAAATAGCCATTTTCGCTCCAAACCGTTCTTTGAACGTCGTTTCAGCTGTCATCAAGGATATAAATGTTACAGATACAATGGACGTCAATGGTGCTTTGGCTCACCTAGTAAGATGTCGGACTCTCGTGCAGAAGACCTGGGTTCGATTCTGGATGTGAAAATAGTTTATTTAGAGTTAATTTTTTACATTAATGATATATATTTTTTACAGTAAGACGCCCAAATTTTTATTTGAGACTCACCGAACGGCATTGAATTCACAGATAAAAAAAGATGTGGGTTCAGCAAATTATTTAATTAATTAGCTGTGTGTTCTCCTGTCCTCTATCCTCTGGGCCACACACACACACACACACGCACGCACGCACGCACGCACGCACGCACGCACGCACGCACACACACACACACACACACACACACACACACACACACACACACACACACGGGACTGTCTCAGCCGTTATTTTCATTAAGGAGTGTGCACGTACAGCATGTGCGCCTCGTGCACGAGCCTACTATTGAAGCTGACTACGCTTTTGGCCTGAGGGGGCAATCGCGAGCATAAAAAATCAAAACGCCGTAAAGTCCCTTTAAAGGCTGCAAGAAAATACATTTAGTTTTCTGTTTTCTGATCTTTTTAGAAAAATTCTAAAAATGTTGAATTTAAGAATGCTTAATACAGATTAAAATAAAATCTAAAGATGTTTGCTGTTGAATGATTCAAAACAACACATTTTCTATAGAAAACGACAGATAGACAACAAACATATACATCCCTGAGACCATTTTTATTTCTTTTTAGTTGGTGGACAAATATTTTCAAAATTCAACTTAATAAGGTATGTTTAGTGTTACCAGCACCAGTGTGAGTTACTGTCAAATGAATTCAAAGGATTGAACAATACCACTGTCAACAATGGTCTATGAAGCGGCGATGCATTGTTTCGTTCTTAGTGACGTTTCAAAGTCAGACAATAAAAAAGGAAAACAAGAGAAATCAAACTGACTTGCTTAAAAATATTGCCTCCAAATCTAATTTAGCTTCTTTGTCTTGAATATACTGTGTGCATGAAATACTACAAAGGCTAATCTAATTGTATTTCCACTTCCTTTTACAGTTGCACGCACTAAAATGCAGCTTGCCTTAGCCATTGTTCTGCCTGCCTCATGCTGTGTCTACTGTTTCGGAAAAAGGTTAATGAAAAAAAAAAGCACGTGCACTTTGTTTCAAATGAATGATCCGGATTAGTTGGCAAAGCATTCTGGATGCAGGAGACAGACAGAGCGGCGCCACAGAGGAAAGCTATCCCAGCAATCACAGTCTGCCGCACCATCTGAATATGTGCTTAAATACCAGAGAGGAGAGCAACCAACCATTATGGTTCTCTGTAAAATTCATCTGAACATGGATTTTTTTAAACATATACAAACAAGTACACATGAAGTATATAGATGTGTAAAATCTACTTCTCAAATGCTCGCTGTGTGAGATATGTGCCCTGACAAACAGAACAGATAAACAATCCCACAGGGCTGATGCCAGACCGAGGCTGCATCTGCTTGTTTCAGCGACCAGTGTCCCTTAACAACGTCCAACCACCCAGGTTCATTACAGAAGTGACGTACGGAGGAATTTCATAGGACAGCTGGTAGCTCTACCCACCACATTGTGCCGTGACCCCTTCCCGCGACGCTCCCGTGGTACAATCATATCTTCTAAAAGCCAATTCCTGGCAGAACTGCTGCAAGTGAAACAGGTCATTTCTTATGAAATCAAGTAGTGTTGACAGAGTTTAGCTTTTATTGCAGAACCCACTAACTAACCTTTATTTTACTATTAAAACTAAACAGTTGGTGAATCACATTTTACTAGGTTTTTATAAGCAGGTGACAAACACTAAAACACAAAGTTGGATGCATTTAGCAATAAAACGCTAACGTCAAACAGCCCACAGGAGTTCTAAAACCCTAAAAACTAAGCATTTTCCTTTGAACGATCAATTTGGGCAGCATAATAACTAAATTGATTTCTTAAAACGTTCTTAATTCAATGACTTCAGAATTAATTTCCTATGTGGATTAACAGTAAAATGTCCAAAGTTAGGTTATTATTTTTAGAAACTTTAGAATTTATTTATCTAAATGTTTTATGGAACGTGTATTGTTTTCCTATGAAATCTACTGCTTCTGTTTTTTATTGTTCTTGTTCTTCTTGATCTTGTCAGCTCAGTGTGAAATCTGACTAGGAAGTAAAAATAAATTTGTAACTGATGGTGTGAAAGAGTGAGTCGTGCTAACAAAACACAGGAATCCCAGGGGAAATCACACATTTTGTTGATCTCTGAAGTAAAAAAGAGGAGTGCACGTCTCACAACAAAAGCAGGCCTTGCTCCAAATGTTACACCATTAGCTTTCAGTCCATAAACCTGAATCAGAAGAAAACATATTGTAGCCTAAGCAAATTTCAACGAAATAGGTGTACAAATGTCAATGAAAAGTCAATGTGAAAATCTGATTTGGCAAATGGTCAGAAAGTCACACTGTAGTTAGACTGGGGCCACATTTATTTATAACACAAACAGGGATGATCCAATCAGACCAGAACATGTGATTTTTGAAGGATCGGAATTGGGTGGGGAAGATTAGATTCAACTATTTAAACAAATATGACTTGAAACTCATTATGATACAGATTATTAAACAGAATAATAGTGTTTTACTTTCAACAAGTTCCTCTACATAAATATTCTTCGTTTCTTGGTCAAAAACGACACTGTAACGTTACACAGTTTACAGCAGACTGAGATTCAGACACCACAACATGCATCTTTTAGCTAGTAGGCTAATGCAGAGCTAACATGTCTCCTCGGGTGAGTGAAATTGTCTTAGGTTAGTTTGGTGATAAACTGGAAAGCAAAGGGAGTGTCACCCCACTCATCTATCTTCACTGGCTGCCAGTCAACTTCAGGGTTCATTTCAAGATCCTGGTTCTGGTCTATAGGGCCTTACATGGACAAGCACCATCATACATTAGTAATCTTCTCAGTCCCTACACCCCCAGCGGGTCCCTGAGGTCCAGTGACCAAAGCCTACTGGTTGTGCAGCACCAGGCTAAAGACCAAGGGTGACAGATCATTTGCTGCTGTGGCCCCCAGACTCTGGACCTCTCTCCCCATGAGCCTGAGATCAGTGGACTCAGTGGTCTCCTTTAAAAAGCAGCTGAAGACTCACTTGTTGAAGCTGGCTTTGGTGACCTTTATCAACACCCTCTCCTTATTCGGCTCTTTCTACCAATTCCGCCTTTTCTGGGATCCACTGATTACCTTTGTCTTATTCATTTTCTCTTTCCTAACTTTTTAAAATCCCAATAATTTTATTTATCCAATTTTTATGATATATTTTCTCATTTTCATGATTTTTTAAAATTTGTTCTTATTCATTTAGTTGACCCCCGTGCGGGGTCCTGGGGATTGGGTCCAAACTTGAAGGCTGCCGGGAGGAAGGTGGGAACACATGGCAGAGCTGGGCCCAGGTTCATGGGGCCACAGGTGGACCTTGGCTCCTCTGAAACAATGGTAACGATTCTGTTCCATCATGGGGGATGTCCAGAAGGGGGAGGACCCAGCCTTACCTGGATGTCTTTTGTCATAAATATTCTGGAAGTTGGACAAATGCAGGGACACTGAGTAGATGTTCTGCTGGGGTGGGGCTGGGTTGGTGGCCTTGAACTCTGTGGGGCTTTGTGATGCTGCTGTTTTGGGCTCCCTGGTTCGGGGGACTGGTTGCTCCCGGTAGCTGTCTGGTGGGATCTGCATCCCTGGGCTCTGTTGGGTCCCCGGCGGGGTTGGTCGCCTCTGGGTCCCGGGTCGTTGGGCTCTGGGCCTGGCCAGCTTGGGGGTGGGAGGCTGCGGGCGGGCCTGTGGGCTTGCTGCTGATATCTCTTGGGACTCTGTCGGCTGCTGGTTGTGACTCTCAAGAGGAAGCTGGGGCTTCTCTGGTTACAGTCTCCCTGGGGTCCATGCGCTCTGGGGCAGCTCCTGGATCTCTGAGACTTGGAGCTCCCTCCATCTCCTACGCATCTTTGGGGGGCAGATCTGTGGCCCCTCACACTCTCTATTGGACGCTCCTATAGAGAAACCTTACATATACAAGTGTGGGTACACACACAGGTGCTCACATGGTGCTCTCATAAGTATGGACTTGGGCATTTTCAACACATGTCTTAAGGCTGTGGTTGGCACTAAATGCACTGTGAGTTTTTATCGTGTGATTGTTCGGTTAAACAATATTGATTATATATTTCTTCATCAGGTTGACTTAGTGGTAGCTTGCTCTTGTTGTATTGTTGTGTGTCTTTTTTTTTTGTTTATTTTTCTCTTTCTGCAGGTCTAGAAGCAGACTCTTGTTCATCACTGATTGTTTATTTTTGTGGAATTTTGTCTCTTCCTTTCTCTTTCACCTCTGTCTCCGTGTCTGGTCACAATTAAAAAGCATCCAAAAACAGTAACAATAAAGTGTTAGGTATCAGGTGTGACATTAAAAGCAGAAGCTTTGATGCTCCACCTGAGAGCAAATCTGTAAGGCTTGTCAGCAGCATTCAGATACTAATTCTGTTTGCTTCACTGCCAGACAGGACAGGGGAAGTTTGAACATGGAGATAAAATGATCAGTGATAGCTGTTTCCCTTCATAAGTAAGAACATTTTGTTTATATTGCATTTATCACAGACATAGACTCACAGAGTGCTTCACATAGATCAAATCAAAATAAAACATAAAGTCATAAAATCATAAACAGATTACCATCATAAAATCAAAATGCTCTGAAAACAGAATTAAATTAACATCAGAAAAAATAAAGTCACAAAATTATAAATTTTTATAAACAGATGAAAGATTAAAATTTTTTGTTAAAAATATTACTCTCCTTGGTGCTGAAATGATAACAGCATCTGATTATCTTCATTACCCAATAAGCGGTCCTAATTGCAGCATTTCACTTTTTTTTTGCCCCGTCATTTCCAGACCAAAGCATGGGCAAGCCTAAGGATCTTTCTTTGGTTGCTCGGGTGGGATAAACACAACTCAGTCTTCACCATACTGTGATAACTTAAAGAAAATCCAGGTTGATATCTCTACAATCACCTGGAATATTGATCACCTGAGAGAAAAATACTCAGTTTGTGCATTTGAAGAGTTTGAGAGGTTGCAGCTCAGGAGCACTGCAGAGGCCTGCGTTCACTCACTATGACGCCTTAGACACCATGAGCAATTTGGAATTCTGTCATCTGCAAATGAGCGTTTTCTGGGGGAGATCAGTGTTGGAGAGGCAGCTGAAAGCAGAGTACTCATGGCAGCCCTCTGGCACGGTGTGAGAACATTACATCGAACTTTCTAAAAGAAAATAGCCGTGGGTTTTTAGAGAACTAGGAATAAGCAACACAGGTGACTGCCAGTGGCAAGAGGAAAACAGACAACGTATTAATGATTTATGGACACAAAATCTTACTTGATCAAGTCTATTTTCATCTTATTTAATTATCATGATCATTTATTTTAGCATTTGCATGCAAATTGCTTCTTTGTTAAAAAATATCCACAAACCCTTCCCAGACCAAAGGTTTTAAAAGCTCTTTAATGTACCAAATCAAATCAAATTTTATTTATATGGCACTTTTCATGCAACACTTAAGTGCTCAACAGGTTAAAATGACCCATATAACCCACACTCCCTCCCTTTCCCACACTTAAAGCAATTGTGACAGTTTCACCCCCAATCCACAAACCATTCCCAGGCCCACACACACACACACACACACACACACACACACACACACACACACACGCACACGCACACACACATTAAAAGACCACAGTAAACACTAGGCTGAACTCAGATTGGACAGGTAATGAAAGACACGCCATCAAGGGGGCCATCTGCCTCGACAGCAGCAGATCGACGGCAGCAGCCAAGACACCAATCCAGGGCGCCCTGGGAGGGAGGGTGGCAACCCCCACCACTACCTAGGCACCGCCCTAGGAGCACCCCAGCCGCCGCCACCGTCCCAATGCAGAGGGCTCCACAGAGGAAACACTGGAAGGTTTAAAATACGTAACATGTACTCATGTCTGTTAGAGAGCTGTTGGGATAATTACATCTGTCTTTTTTGTGCAACAACTACTGTTGTTTGGATGTATTACTGATGCTCTAAAACAACAACCATGTTGTTTGAAGCTGTTTTTCTACACCTACATAAATAATTTGAAGGATAATTAATAAAGGTATCACAACCTGCCTGCATGGCATAGGTATTTGGTTTTTAATGTTATTATTTCTGTTTTTATCAGGTTAGATAAGGCTCATTCGAAAACAAATTTGTTTTCTAAATACACAGGGAAGTACTCCAGGGTTTAGGAATACTGCATCATACAAGCCTTTAGATACTACACACTAGGGCTGGGCGATACGGCCTAAAATCAGTATCACAATATATTGAGGACCTCGATAATGATAAATGGATGATAATTACAGGTATGCACAGAAACAAAAGTTGTCAAGTCTAGTAGATGAGGCTGTCACTTTTATTATGTTGAGTCACATTTTTACGTGACTCAAGGTGGTGCAGCTTCTTAAAGGGACATGAACATTGCCAACCTAAACACATCTTTTCATTTTTTTACTATAAAATTTATTGACATGGGAACATTTCTCGATAAGAGTCAGAAATTTTGATAACGATAAATTTTCGATTTATTGCCCAGCCCTACTACACGCAGTATAGAGCTCCGGACCCCACATGACTCTCAGTTAATAGACGCCATATTGGCAGGTAAAATAAGCTAAACAAACACGGATCTTAACTATGAACGTGAACGGGATCGGCTTGGATTTTACTTCGTCTGAGTTTACTTCACACTTTAAAACCGAAGAAATCGTTTTATAAAGTCAGAAATTAAATAGACTAAACATCTCCGACCCTTACCGTGCCCCTGGGATACTTTTTAAAAACGCCAGAAGCTGTCAGAGCGGACTTCTTACTGGACCTGGCCGGCGGAGGAGCTGGCTCAGGTGGCTGGGGAGAGGGAAGTCTGGGACTCTCGACGCTACTGCCCCCGCAACCCGACTCCGGATACGCGGATGAAGATGGATGGATGGATGGACAAATAACAGATTTACATGTAAGTAGTTTAAATAGAGTGCTGTGCTGTTTGAATGTATAAACTGAACGCCAAGAGAAATCACTAGTTTGATTTTTTTTTCCGTGAATAAAATAAATATGTCAGGCAAGAGCGTCTCAGGATCTGTCTGAGATCTGTCTCGGTGAGACCGATAATAGCAATCCAAAGTGCTTTTTATGTATGATCTGACAATTGATGAACCATTGCTTAAAAATTAAATACAGCTTAGCCGGTTAATTGCTGTGATCATAAGACACGTGAACGGCAGCAGGCAGAACTCACGAGGCAACGTTTTACGTGACGTTTACTTGTTACTATGAGTAATAAGACAGAAAAAGCCACGCCAAAATAAGTTTAGGAAGCCCACTAAGAATCGTAATAAAAGCTTGTAAAATAAACACCATACACAGTTGAGGAAACGCTGGTTTAAGTACCTGATATGAAGTGGTCGCTGCATAAGCGAAAACCTTTACTCTCGGGGTCCCACAGCTTCATTTTAGCCCGGTCACTAGCGCGTTTTATTACAATGATCCAACGTTTGCGGTGCTCCGGATCTTGGGGAATCCTGTAGATGGCACATTCCTTATGTCGTCCATGTCTGTTCTGCATCCTGGGGCACAACAGGAATCTACCACATTTCCTGTCTGATTGAGTTTTCTGACAATAACAAATAGTCCAGCTGCCGGCTTCTACCTGCCAATATGGCGCAGTTTCGATTTGAACTGTTGCATGCCGGTAGAAGTGACGTCAACTCCCGGAGCTTTATAAGCTGCATTTAAACATGTAACTAAAATAGTCTCTAGATGAAATCCCAGCTCCTTGCTGATTTCTGACCATTTCAGTCAACATCAGTGTCATCTCTAATCCTCCCTTTGAAAAGCCATATCCACCTTACATCTAGACCAAGTGTTCCTCCCTTTTCCCATTATTCCTTTCTGGAATGGTCTACCAGAGCCTCCAACCAATCCCACCCCCCTCAGAGTCTCATGTGTCTGCGGTCCTGCTCAATCATATTAGAACCACCTTTATTGAAGCTGACGGGTCCGAAGGGGCTGAGCCGAGACAGGAACACCTGCAGATCCGTAATACACACAAAGAAAGTTGCTCTCAGTGGTTCTGAGTCTTCTACCGAGAGCTTCGTCTAAGATACAATTCCCTTCACTGCTCATCTGAGGTAAAATATTTCCATTGTTGCACCTATCAGTCTGGAAAAAGATTTTTGTTTCACACTGGCTCTGCAACAGAAATAAACCCATCAAATGAAAAATAAATAAATACTAAGCAAAAACAAACCCTTACATCTTCGCCGTGATAAAGTTATATTGCTGTCCATCACCTTGGTGGCCCTTCAGTTTTTTACTGGTTAGACACAAAGGTACCTACAAATGATCAGTGTCGTGAATGCAACATTTTCTAATAAAGTTCATCAGTTTAGGCAGTGGTGAAAGGTAAACCTGCATCTATTTTTTATTGCTTTTATTATATTGCACACTCTACTGCTTTCTTCTACAATCTGCTCTTTAACTGTACTATTTTGTGCAATTTCAGCTGTTAACTTTATTTTCTCTGTAAGTGTTTTCTCCCCAGAAGAAGCTACAATGACGTTCTGCTGAGCTGTGGTGGCCTCATGGAGGGGGCCATCGACTAGCACACTGCTGCTAACCACTAATACATTCTCTCTCTCCTGATAATAACTTTTTGTTTTCATTGACTTTTGATGTGCTAATACTAGTTTATCCGTTTAATTATAGATCCACTAGTATAAATACAATAAAGTTTATCTTTCACCAAATACAATATTTACTAAGACATCACAATATAACTATAGACACATTACTTGTCTTTGTGTGTGTGTGTGTGTGTGTGTGTGTGTGTGTGTGTGTGTGTGTGTGTGTGTGTGTGTGTGTGTGTGTGTGTGTGTCTGTGTCTTTGTCTGCCTGCTCTGTCTTCTCGATCCCCAGTGAGTCGTGGAGGATGGCTGCTTATACTGAGCCAGGATTCTCTGGAGGTTTCTTCCTGTTAAAAGGGAGTTTTCCTCTCCACTGTCGCTGCATGCTTGCTTAGTATGAGGATTGCTGTATAGTCACTGACACTAGTCAGTGACTTGATGCAATTTGCTGGGTTCCTTATATAGGAAACATTATTTCTGATTGGCTTAATGAACTGTGAATTGGAATGTTTATTATGTGAAGTGCCTTGAGACGACTCTTGTCGTGATTTGGCGTTATATAAATAAACTTGAATTGAATTGAATTGCTTTTCCACTTTCACCCCTGCTATCTGGTCTGATGTTTCCTGTCATTCCCACCTTTTGATTTTTATCCCACACTCAGCAGCATCCCTACCTACTGCCTGTGCCAGTTTTACCTGTCACTAAGTGTATTTACTTGCCCATCAGCAGCTCACAGCTGACAGAGCGTCTCCAGACGTTTTGTGACCCGGCCATCTGATGACCTCAACTGAATTCAGATTTTTTTTTTTGTCTTTGTAACAGTTTTACTCTAGCTATTAACTCCAAAACTCTATGAAGTTGCTTTTAAAGGGACTGAAAGCATTGTGTTTAATTGTAGGTATGTTGTGCCACCTGATGGGTTTAAATAGCAGATATCATCTTCCTTCACATCTCTGCCAAGGCTCTTCGTTTTTCACAGCAGCAGCCGAGCACTGCTGCAAAAGGAGCTCGGAATATGCAAAATACCAAACCTGCAGCACGTTTCTCCTCCACAAACACACATTCTCTCATAATCATTCTTTTAGCAACACCCAGGTGGAAAAATAATCATGTAAATGTCCTTTCTTTTGTCTTAATTTGATCATTATTAAACATTATACAACCTCCTCCATCTTCTTCTCTTTAACACGCTGTTGAGAAAACTCTCATTTTGAGTTCATTTTCAACATCAGCTAAATGTTTATGTGCAGTGAGTTAAAGGTGCAAAATAAATGTGACTGTAAGTGCACTGGCAATCATTCTCACATTTAGCACCTCATCAGCTGCTAAATTTACTCCAGACCTCCTTCAGCAGACGGCCAGATGATGAGAAGTGTGATGTAGCACGCCAGGCTGTAAAGCATGGTTCCGATTTAACAAGACATCATTTAACCTCAAACCAGGAGTTTCTTACCATACCATACCAAGTTTATTTGTATAGCACATTTAAACATGGCATGAGAGCCGACCAAAGCGCTGAACAAAAACACACAATAAAAACAATCAAAATAAAAACTAAAACCATTAAAATCGAGTAATCCAACTCGAAAAGAAAAGGAGAAAGAGAATAAGTTAGACAGAATTAAAAGCCAACGAATAAAAGTGAGTTTTTAAACGAGACTTAAAAAGGGAAAGAGAGGAAGAGAGTCTGATCAGGAGGGGCAAGTGGTTCCAGAGCTTCGGTGCACAAACTGAAAAGGCGCGCTCCCCGCGGCATTTACAGCGGGAGCTAGGGACATGCAGGAGGTGCTGGTCGGCTGATCGGAGGGATCTTGTAGGGACATAAGGGTGAATGAGCTCAGACAAGTAGCCAGGTGCTAAGTTATTGAGGGATTTAAACACAAAAACCAGGATCTTAAACTCTTATCCGGAGATGGATGGGGAGCCAATGGAGATTTGCTAAAACCGGTGTGATGTGTTCTCGCTGCCTGGTGCCAGTGAAGAAATGAGCTGCTGCGTTCTGCACAAGCTGAAGTCGAGCGAGAGTGGAGGAGGAGATACCAAAGAGCACTGAATTAGAATAGTCGAGACGGGAAGTAATAAATGCATGGACAACTGAATGGAGATGACGCCTTTTTAAAATGGGCTTAACTTTGGAGAGACGCCTCAGGTGGTAAAAACAGGTATTAACTACCTGGTTGACATGAATGTCCATTTTTAGTTTAGCATCCATCACAACCCCTAAGTTTGTAACACGGGTTTTCAACCCACTTGTGATAAATGGAAGGGTCAGTTGGGGACTTTGAGAAGTCTTAGAGCTGAAAATGATGGCCTCAGTCTTGGCGTCGTTCAGCAAAAGAAAGTTTTCTGACAGCCAGCTCTTCACATCATTGCAGCATTCAACAAGGGGCTGTAAGGAGTCATTAGGCTTCACAGAGGCATATAATTGGCAATCGTCTGCATATAAATGGTAGTCAATGTGGTGTTTTTTAAAAATGTCACCCAGGGGCAAAATATTTAAATTAAATAAAAGGGGTCCAAGAATAGAGCCTTGAGGAACACCACAAGTCAAGGCTGCAGAGGGGGAGGCAGCACTACCCATCATAATATTAAAGCTGTGGTCACAGAAGTTAGACCTAAACCAATCTAAAGCAGTCCCCTGAATGCCGACCAGCTGGTTCCACCGAGTCAGCAGACCAGTACTTTATACTCTAGAGTTTTAAAGGAAACATTTTGGATCTCTATCAGAATTTCATTTGATCTTTCTTTGCTGTGATTAAATTAAGCTCAGTCATTCTTGTCTAGTAACGACACAATCATGAGACTGATTTCCAGTCTTTATCTCTACTAATCAGCTGGACAAAGGAGCAGCTTTCAAGTGAGGACTCCTCAGATTTATGAATGATGCAAAAGTTTTATCTCCGTTAACGTCTAATCCAAGCCCATTTAAGCAGTTAGTCTACAGCTAAAGTGGAAGATCATAATCTCAAAGATTCATTTAGGAGTTTCATATGAACTGCCTCTGTTCTGATCTGTGAAAAAGATAATGATGGCTGATTTGAACTGTGAGGTGTAATTAAAGCACAGCTGCTGCATCTTGGGATAGAGACACATCTGCTGGAAAGTTGAAACCCAATTTGGTGTCAGACTGAGTATCTGCTGCCTTAATAAAGCCGTCTGCACCTAAATTGTTTTACAACAAATTTGTTTTTCTTGGGGCAAACTGGCAACTTCTGTCAATACTGGATGGAAAACAGAAAGACTGCGGCTAAATCCCAGAGCAAGGCAGTTTGTGGAAATGGGCATGGATCTGTTTTCTCTGGGTAATGAATTTTACCAGAAGATACACAAACTCTAGATGGTTTCTGTCAGAGAGGTGTTTTGTTCATCCCCACAATCTTCTAGGAGCAAAAACAGAGGAGAGTAGTAATAGAGGGAACGGAGGAAGGGGATGCAGATGATGCACTCAGAAGGTAATAACAGCTGACAGGTGCGTGCCAAACGGACAACCGACAGGGCTTTCACTGGCATTTGTTAATCCTATAAAACAAGATTAATCTAGTGGAGCACAACCTTTAATAGTTCCATTATACCAAATCCCACCTTTTACTTTAAGAAACTAGTCTGAGCATGACGTGGCTGCTGAAGGAAACTCAGGAAGGAATTTAATATTATTGGTTCTTTGTGGTTATAAATGATAAATAAATAAACGACAGACGAAGAAGAAGAAGAAGAAGAAGAAGAAGAAGAAGAAGAAGAAGAAGAAACACCAGAACGTAACTTTGACAGAGAAGTGCTTCATCAAAGAACGACACATGCAACACTCCAGCTAAACATGATTGGATGACACTTTAGTTAAAGCTTTAATTACTTCCTACTGATGTCAAACAGCAGCTAAACAACCTGCCTAGGCAAGGCAATTAAAAGCTTACATTTATAATAATCTACACTGTAAAAAAAGTCAGCCAAATATACAGTAAAACACCGTATTACATAGATTCAATAACCATTAATTGTGAGACTGGATAAAACTGCTTTTTACTGTAATAAAATGTTGAAATTATGATTATTTTCTGTGAAAATAAATAAATATACATACATTTTACAATTAAATTTTTTAACGTTGAAAATGTCTGAAAACCTTAAATTGTACGGTATCATTCACGTAAAACTGCATCTTTTGGGGTTGTGCACATTGGAATTCACAGTATAAATCTGTAGATTTTTACGCAAACAAAAACATTAATTTTCACAGAAGCAAGATATTAAAAATAGGTCCACCGTAATAGTACAACCAGTAAATACCATAAAAAAGCAATTATCAGTAAAAGACAATACAATTGATAGGCTATTTTTAATTTTTAAAAATCCGTACATCAGTAGGCCTATAGGCCTAAAAATTTAGGCCTGCAGTATATCATTGTCAACCTTCAGATTAAAAAAAATCAACAGCAAAATATGTTTAAAACAAATTTCATGGTTGTAAAAAAATATTTCAATAATCTTTTTCAATTATTATTTTAAATCAACTTTATGTTATGTTTCACCCCATATTATCAGACCACCTGGGTCCGCCTTAAAGAGCAAGTTACATCAAAATCAACTTTTTTTAGCTGATAACTAGTATAAATGAGTGTCTAATAGTGTTGTAGACATGCGTAGTTATTATTTTTGCATTTTGATGCATTTTCTTGCATTTTGATGCATTTTCTTTGAAAAATCTAAATTCTGTCTAAAAACGTCAGTCTAGCACCATCTTCAGCTCAAAAGTACAGAACACGTTTATTTTGAGTCGGTTTTAGCCAGTGGCTAACGAGAACAATTCTACGTATTTCAGAAAAGTACTACGTAGCAGCTCTGTGGCTGTAGGTTATAAAAGCACCGCGGTCTCAACCGGTCTCAACCAGTCTTGTAGCAGTCAGGCTCAGATTAGCCGCAAGTGAGTTGTGCTGTAGTTAGCATTAGCATTGAGTCAGAGTCCCAGCAAAACTTCTAGTATAATAGTTATTTAGTTCTAGTAGCTTGGCTGTTAATATTGTAGTTAAGTGATTTTTACATGTTACTCTTTCACCAACTTGATGGAGTTTTAACTGGGACAGTAATGTCATGTAATTATTTTAGCTTATTGTTACACATGTGTGTTGCTGCTCTTTAAAATATCTATAAATAGACTTGCTGTTTCTTTATATTTCACATAACCTCCCAGCAGCAGTGTGTCTGACACTGGGACCATGATGGGAATTCCACCCAGAGCAGCTTCTACACTCCTGAACAGACCCAGGTGTGGTGGAGAGCTTCTGAGCAGCTTCCATCTGAATGACAGTATAAGCTCTATGAACTGATCCAGGTAAAAACTTTCTAAATAATAATATTGTACTCTGTATTCTGTTTATTTCCTTACATCACAGCCTGGCAGGTCACCACTGGAGAGGAGTATCTTCAAAATGAACATGCTTAAAAAAAACAATTTATTAACTCATTCACTGCCATTGATGACAAAAGTCGTTATTTTAAATCCAAACTTTGAAAATTGCTGGCAGCAAAGGGCTTTACTGATCAGGAAACGTCTGGAAGTGAATGAGTTAATAAACACGAATGTAATGAACACATGCGCCATAAACACTGAACAAAGGCGCAATGAACATGCTTAAAAAAACAATTTATTAACTCATTCACTACCATTGATTACAAAAGTCGTCATTCTAAATCCACATTTTGAAAATTGCTGGCAGCAAAGGGCTTGACTGATCAGGAACGTCTGGCAGTGAATGAGTTAATAAACACTAATGTAATGAACACATGCGCCATAAACACTGAACAAAGGCGCAATGAACATGCTTAAAAAACCAATTTATTAACTCATTCAATGCCATTGACGATAAAAGTCGTCATTTTAAATCCAAACTTTGAAAATTGCTGGCAGCAAAGGCCTTTACTGATCAGCAAACGTCTGGCAGTGAATGAGTTAATAAACACGAACGTAATGAACACATGCGCCATAAACACTGAACAAAGGCGCAATGAACATGCTTAAAAAACAATTTATTAACTCATTCACTGCCATTGACGATAAAAGTCGTCATTTTATATCCAAACTTTGAAAATTGCTGGCAGAAAACGCCTTTATTGGTCAGGAAACGTCTGGCAGTGAATGAGTTAATAACCTGCATTATTGTAGCACACTTAGCAAAATATGGACGCTACATCATGAGGCAGGCATGCGTCAATATTCTATAAGAGCACATGAGGTGAGCAACACCACAGATTATTATGTACACTGTCCTGGATTTGTTTTCTTTCTGCATCTCATCATTGGCGTGACTGATCACCTGATAACTCATGTCATCTGGTTATGACTTTACCTGAAGGACTAACAGTGGAAGGAAAAGCAGACACACTCCAGGGGCGGAGCTACAGGGGGGGCTTGGGGGGCAGTGGGTCCCCAGCCCTGCCCCCCCCCCACCCCCCCACCCCCAGCCCCGGCTTGGGAGGGGCCTGGCCATGAGGGGGGTGAGAGGAAATGGAGGAAACTGCACCTCTAATAAAGGCCGTTTCACACGGCAGGAGCCTGCAGAATGTGACAAAATTGCAAGCTAAAATTCTCAATTCCGAGAATAATTTTATGTATTTTCCTGAAATAAATTTGCTAGAGAAAACTAAGAATTTCTTTGTAATTAAAGGCAAACATTTTCACTAACTAAATTAAGATTTTCTGACCTTGTAAGACTGATCAGGCATAAATGTTGCTCAGGCAGCCTGGCATAACTTCCATGCACAACTTTCCATGCAAGGCCATGAATTGATTTGTTGACCTTGAGCAATAAAAGGGAAAGAGAAGGGAAACCTGCTGCAAAATTCAATGTGTGTGTGTGTGTGTGTGTGTGTGTGTGTGTGTGTGTGTGCGTGCGTGCGTGCGTGTGTGTGTGTGTGTGTGTGTGTGTGTGTGTGTGTGTGTGTGTGTGTGTGTGTATGTGTGTGTGCGTGTGTTTGTGTACATGTACATGACAGAGCCCTTGATCTTTTGCACTTTTCTGCTGTGGCACCGAAAATATTGACATTTCAGATTTTAAGAAATAAATGTATAACTTACTAGTAAAGTAAGTAAAGTTTATATATACTGTAAATATATATAGATATAGCACTCATCACAGAAAGAAAATTCACTAAGAACAACAGACAAAACTTCTAAAAGGGTTCTAACTTCTAACCTATAATTCCAATTTAAAAACAAAACCAGAGTCCCCAATATGCTGTATTTATCATAATAATAATAATAATAATAATAATACATTTATTTGTATAGCGTCTTCAGTCAAAGCGCTGCAGAAGAACAAAACAAGATCAATACATTCAGTAAAAAAAAACACCAAGGATAGGATAAAATGAGCATAGACATTATTTAAACGTGCACAACAAGAAAAAAGCACGACCACCAATTGTCTAGCGCTTTATCTTTGGAACACATAGGAGCCCCGCAGTGCACCAGCGTAATGGCCAATTTGGAGCATATGGCTTCAGAAGTTCAGCAACATTGAGCGGAGCTAGATTGTTAAGCGCAGTAATCTATAAGATGTGACAAATGCATGCATAAGGATTTCTGCATCAGATTGCGACAGAACTGAGTACAATTTAGCAATTCTTCTCAAATGGCATTGTTAATACAATTAATATATTTTGGCATTAATAACAATTTTTTCTTTAAACTAAAATACTTTAGGAAGGCCAGGCTTTATGTAATAGTAGAACAGGTGGGATCAGAAGAAAAGTAGAACATTCTGTTGAGACTAAAGTTCTGCATTAGATTTAATAAGCTTTAATAAAATGAAGATGACAAATTCACCTAAAAAGGTCAAAATCTATAGATCTATCATCCAAGTGCTTCATCAGGAAGTGCTTAAATGAGAATGAAGTGATTTAAGAAGAAATGCTCCACTGTTTACCTCCATTAGCATTAAAAAGCTGTGACACATTATGTCAGCTGTTGTGTGGTCAAGAGCAGGTCACTGAAGACAGCATTTGCTACATAACAACTTATCAAACGCGTAGTAAGCAGATAACTCAGCTGATTTAATCTAAAAAAAGTCAACTTTCAAGGATGCTGCATTTCTTCTTCAAGTATTTCATTTAAAGGATCATGAAGGTTGATCAGAGTGGAGACTGATAAGTTAAATGCATGTGGGATAACTGAGGATGATCTATCGGCTGTGATTGTCTTTGGTGCACCAGAAAATTGTTCTAGGTTCATAACTTTCAGAAAACAAACACTAAATCCTTTCACTCGGTAAACAGGAAGAAATCGGGCCTCCTGCTGCACTAAGGCCCCTGAGATCTGGATTTGAAGTCTAGATTTAGGTGTGCAGACACTTTTGGCAGGCCGGAGGACCCGGATATGAAGTACTGCTGATTCAACAATGTCACTAAAGCCCAAGAGACATTTAGATCTAACCACATCTCTTCTGAGTCTCCTGGCTCTGAGAAGCAGTGATGCATTGAAAATCCCCCAGACACATGCTTCCCTTGAATGTGTTTACAGTTCGGACGTGTTCACAGTCCCAACAATAATAAATATACAGTCGCCATCATCTCCAGTGAAACAGGAGTTTGGAAGATGTGTCTAAAACTAGGGCTTTATAACCAAACATCAAAGGATCAAATTCTATTCAATCTTTTAAAACTACTTCAGTCATTTGTTCAGTCGCCGTGAGTTCTTTTGCAGCACTAAAACCTATGTACGAATGTTGTAAGTAGTGTGTTACTACTTGAGCATTGCTTTGCACATGGATACTAATACAGTTACTTATACCACTGGATATCCAAAAAACACTGCTGCCTTTTTGCTACAGCCCACATGTACACCTGAACTATAAAGAAAATACATAAAATACTTAAATGGAGTTAAAAATGTTCCTTTTATGTTACATAATTTTGCACACTTTCTGTAAATCCTATAAACTTTGTTTTACTTCTCAAACATCACCGTGTGTGTCTCCTATATGAAATATTTCACTGAATTGTTTTATCATAACAACCAACGATTTATACAGGAAATTTATGAAGATTAACAATGCTGCTCAAACATTCACACTCCACTGTAATCGTCTATTTCTATTACCAGTGCATTTTGGGGGCATTTTAAACCTTCGTAATTCTGATTCAAAAGAACAAAAATAAACTTACACTGCAAACATTTCAAACGTACACTTGTGTTGCACAATTGTTTTGTGGTGATGAATGCCCTGAGGTGCTGGTGGAGGAAATTGTGAGCTTAATTTAACAAACCAAAATGAAAACGATTGCCGCCTGATGCTGTGAAAAACAAAATAATCACTTTTATTAGAGAGGCAGGGTGACAGATGAAAAGTAAATAAAAACATTTACACATTCTTTCTTTCACATTCTTGTTCATATTCATAGCATCTAATGCCAAAATCTAATTTCTTAGTGAAGGAGCTATATTTTTCAATATTGAAGGTTTGTCAATGTGCATTTTTATTTTGTGGATAAAAACTGTGATGGACTGAAGACCTGTCCAGGGTGTCTCCATGCCTCCTGCCCAAAGACTTCTGGGACCTTTATCAACTGTACTTACACACAGATCTGTGCGTATATCCTGCGTAGGAACCAATTTACGCATTGCGTGGTATTCATCATCTTGTACCTGTGCGTGAAAATGTTCTTAAATAAAAGAAAACTTCAGACCATGCGTAGGAATATCATCTAGTGGTAGAACGGGGGAACAGCAACACTGAAGGTCTCAGTGGTCCACACATGTCCCTCATCCACAAACTATTTTACCCAATAAATAAATATTTCGGTGAAAAAACTGCTGAGTCACATATTGGTACTACAACACCCGACGGGAATCTGACATTGTAGAATGGATATTGTGTTTTTTGTAATCACAATTTTTACTCTTCCCATTCTGTTCTTAATTTTTTTAATTAATTAATATTATTTTTAATTTTATTTGATCAAATTATATATTTTTCCCATGTGAACCTCCTTGTGATTTTGCTTGAGATGTGCTAGATTAAAGATTCTTATTAAGGGTTTGTCAGAGCGTGCTCTCTAGAGTAAACACATTTCCGTGAGCGCACTGACAGGAGGTCCGTCTGGAGCTGTGCTGTGATTTGGGACCCTTTGTGGAGCGACAGACAAACTGCTTGAAATTGTTTTCAGTCCATATTCTATTTTACAACTACGAGAACCCCCCAGAACCTCCTTTGCTCCCCAATCACGCACACTGCGTTGTCAAGGTAACCAGACTGAATGACAGCTTAGGAGAGGCTGTACTCTCAACACTTCCAAATAAAACTAACTCCAAACAGAACGACTCCTTAAATGTAAAATCAAAATGAGAACCCGTTACTCTATGATTTATCAGATTAAAGTTTTTATTTGTTCCTGACGGGAACCTCTCCTCTTTCCCGACTGCTTTTATAACCTCTGCAACTTGTTTGATTATTTTGCACCTCGGCGGCAGCCAGTGTCTCGATCTTGCAACAAAGCTTTAACTTTTTTCGGGTAGAATGCAGGGATTCCCCTCACGTGCTGAGGACGTAGCGTGACCAAATATGGTTAAATGAGGGTGTTCCTGTATGTAAATGACTGAGAACAGACACGAACACCTGGGTACGCCCAGGTGCGGTTTATCATCAGACAAGTGTGGAAGATTGTGTGTACAAAAAGGCCATGAAAGCCAAGTTTCATATATCAGGATTTTGACTGTTCTTACGAACATTTAAAATTTTGTGCATAGGAAGGAATATAGGAATATTTCTACAAGCGTTTGATAAATGAGACCCCAGGAGTGAGACACCGTCTACACTAGGGGTGTAAAAGACTAGTTCTATTACGATACAATATTTTACCGATTTTAAATTGCAATTCGATATTTGCCAATCTCTCAAATTCAGTCACAAAACCATTGTGATATGATTCAATTCAAGGATCCACTGAATGAACTGATGTTACGAGTGATTGAACACAGTCATCTCCCAGGGGGAGAGACGATTTATTTGCTGACTGTTTTCACACTGCTTGTTGTGAGGTCAATAGCTTCTTCATTTACATCAACAGATATATTGGGACATTTAATGCATATAGGCTCAAATTATGAGGTTTTGTTTCCAAATGGAAGGTTCCCACCACCGTCATTTTGACCGTGTGGCATGTCTCGTCACACCCAAACAATCTAAAAATGGGAAAAGAGGTGGAGCTGAGGGTGGGGCTGTTACGTTTGGAACAGGGTTGGAAGAAATGAACCAGTGTAGCTATTAGCTAACTTAGCTAACTCAAGAAGCTCCGGGGACCAGGGTAGCCCACCCGCATGGCTGACTGGCTTCCGTGCGAGGCTGTGGTCATGCTGGTCGCCTGTGGAGATCTAATATGGACCGGTACTGTTAAGTTACAAGCAGAGCCTCAAACCTCTGAGATTGTAGCCAGGCACCGTGGCCTTTTACATCAGCTCATGCTCCACAGTCGGAGATCAGTGGGACATTAGCTACATGCTAACCTGAAGCTAACAGAGGTTTTCTGGGCATTTTAGCTAGACAAATACGGTAGATCAACTCCAAAGTGAAGGCACCTCTGGCCTGCTTAGTAACATCATAACTATGTAAGCTGACTGAGGATATCGGGCTTTGCTGCTGCACTGCGGTCAAAGATCTGTGAGTCCACCGTTGTCAACGGTCCCAGCTCTGGGAGCCGACAGGGAGCTTTGGTCGTACGGTTGGTCATTCGGCTCCTGGCTCAGTGTCGACACATAACCAACCGGTGTTTTGGTAAATGCATAGAATTTTCCCCATTCAACCAACAAACTATTAGCGAGAAAAATGCATTTGAGTGACTCTAAAGTGAACTAAAAGAGCTGCTGTGTTTCTGTGGTCCTCCTCAGAGATCCACAGGTGACCAGCCTCACATTGGAGTGATCCGCCTGCTCTAGCAACTGTTCCCGGTCTGGAGACAGGAGAAGCTGGGCACCTGTTCAAGTTTCTTATCCAGCCAGCAGCCCCACTAACATGTTTGACCAAGCAGTTAATAACCTAACAAAGCATATCACCCCACAGCAAAATCATGTACAGAACTATAATTTTACTTACTGACATAAAGAAGCAGAAACTGCTTGGATGATATGTTAGTGCAGTCAGTAAGCACAGCTTGCCCTCTGTGTCAAAATAATTCCATGATTAACATCCCAACACAAACACACACACACACACAGAGGACACAACTAAAGTTCAGAGAGTGGAAATGGCTGAACATCTATTAACGTGAGGCTGAGGCCTTTCCCCGGAGCTAGCTCTGAAGTCACGTGGCTCTGATGCTCATTAATTATTCAGGATTTTAAGCATTAAATTCCACTTAAACAGAAAAGTTACACAACCCACCCAACCCCCACCCCCGAGTTAGCATGAATCATCTATTAAACTTAAAATGGTTTTTGAACCAGGCTGCAAACGTCTTTATTTCTGCTGTGAAATTGGCATTTTTATCATGACAGTCAATGAGGATTTGCTCACTTCTGGTGCCAGCCCCTAGTGGATGAGAGTGGAACAGCAAATTTTGCCACTTCCATGCTGGCTTCAATTTCCCCCTTAATTATGGGGCCTGTTCATTTAACACCTTTGGTGATGTGCAGAAACAGGTGGAACTTAAAAATAAACAAATGTTCTAAACTATTTTACCCAGTTACAACTTAACAGCAATTAAGCGGTAAACCGGTTAACTATGAACATCCCTAATTTGTGTTCTTGCTTACCACAGCACTTCCGTTCTGGTGAAACACATTTCAGTTGATTTAAACAGCTTAATCATTCACTGGAAGTCAGACGGCAACTAAATAAAATCTTCATTTTTTTATTCATGTATTAGTTTAGTTTTAATTAATTACTAAACATTTAGTCAAAGTGAAAACATTTCATCTCTAATAATGTATAACACATATGTAGCAATTACCACATTAGACATTATACCACATATGTTGCCCTACAGGTTGCTTATGCATAGTTCTGAATATTGTAGAGTACCTTTAACTGTTTCCTGTAAATATCCATCTAATTAAATAGCTAATAAGGTGAAACTAACCCATGCTGAGTGAGAGAGAGATTATGATAATACAGGCAAGAGTTTTGTAAGCTATTAGAGAGTCAGACTGGAGGACTACTAATGACCCTGACAGCTCGTGCAATTATCCACAGATTATTTTGCTATTAAAATCTCCACTGCTCTGTTTAAAAGCATACGCATGCATACATCAACTAATGAGAGATCACAGGACTCTTACTGCAGCATAATTAATCATTATGTGAAGAAGATGAGTTGCAGCGTCATGCTGAGGCTAGCTTTTATCATGATCAGTAAGATTTGTCACTGAAGCACTCAGTAAAAACTGCTGAAGCTAGCTGAGCTTCACATAAAAGTGGAAACATAGCAATCAGACACTTAATCTCATCCTGCTGCTCATGCTCTCCTTTTTCTCCAAATATCTCAATAAATGGAGCTGCGTAATTATTTGATGCACTAATCTTGTCTGATCTGACTCATTTGGTCTATCAAAAAGTTGAAACAGCCATCAAAGATGCTGCCATGTCTCAATTTCCTGCCACAACCAAGAGCACGCATGAAACAATCTTAGCTGTAAGCTTCTGCATCATTTGCTAAGAGCTTTATATAGAAACCGACTTGCTTTAACAGTCATTTCAGGCTGTTGCTTAGATGAAAGTTGGCATGACTACAGTATAATGAAGGTTGTAACTCTCTGTTTGAAATAAATCTCCTCATTTACAGTGAAATGTTTGTTGATATCGCTGTTGGGGTTGTAGGTGTTGACTGAGTCAAACAATTAATAATTCCATGATCCATCTTTGTTCTTCACAAGCAATTTGGAACATCTAATGAAGAATTTCATCTCAGAAGTTGTTTTCATACTCAGATCTAAATGCATATTTAGATTGATAGGCAAGGCACAGATAATACCACCAGTCACGGGAGAGATAAGAAATGCATAATGATGATGATATAGGTATAAAATCAAGTCATTTCAAATAATCAACTGTTATTGATGGACTTTCAAATCTGATTTCGCAAAATATATACAAGTCCTTCTCAAAAATTTGCATAATGTGATACAGATCATTATTTTCTGTAATGTACTGATAAACATAGGTTTTCTTATTAGAGTCATTACACACAACTGTAGTAGTTCAAGCCTTTTATTGTTTCTAATATTGATGATTTTGGCATACAGCTCATGAAAACCTAGGGCTGTAGCGAAGCCTCGATGACGTCGACGGCTAGATTTTAAAAATGTGTTGATGTTAGATCCGGTAGTCGACGCACCACGCCCACTTGTTGCATCCCCAGGAGTTTGTAAATGGAGGAGGAATCTGCCTGTTTTTCCTCTAGTTCGCCCTCTTCTCCGCCTTCACTAACATCTCCGCCAAATACCGAAGACCCGGAACAATGTTCGTCCGCTACTAGATTATTTTCCTGTTTTGCCCGCCTTCGTCTCCCGGCAACGCACAACAACTTCCGGGGTCAGATGCGCTGTTCCGTCTCTATCGCAGATGTAGAAAATCACCGGGAGCGTTTCTCCCTTCATCAAGGAGCTTCTTTCAGACATTAGGAGAGCTGTTTTGGTGATAGCAGTCTCCCCTCCGTGCTGGGATGTTTGCTGCTGGGTGTTTTTGGTTTATTTAAACTTGGTAACTTGAACTTAATGTTGGTAAAGCTACTGTTAGCATTTTCGCTAACAGCTTCTTGCATTTGGATAAGCTGTTACATTTTGGTTTAGAGTTCATCTTTTTTGTTGTGTAGATCTCCCTTTTATTACATTTAGTGTTGTGGGTTTTCAGTTTACTTTAAAATATCACCTTGAGTTTGGTTTAACTGCCCAGTTTAGAGTTTGGACCTTTGGAGATGCTTATTTTGGTCCAGAACCCTGTAATCTTTGCCCAGTGGGACATCCCTAGCTATTTGTACTTTTGTTTTAATTCCCCACAGGCAGAATTAGTTTTATTATTCCCAACCTGTGGATGGAAAGGTTTATGTTTTTTTGTAGTTGTAAATAAACCTGATCATCATTTTAACTTTTAAATCCCGTGTTATTGTCCCTTCCTTTTTGCGCACGAGCCAAACTCCCCAGGAAGGATCGTAACACCACTCGCCTCACGCACATAACTGACCAAATCAAAGCAGCATGGCCACACTCCGTCTCCAACCACCTCTCAGGCAGCAGCCTGCACTCCCAAGTTCTACATGTCACCAGAACATAACCAACCACAACACAATAAAAGCAGTTTTATACAAAATGGAAGGCCTGTAGTGTTTATTCTCTTACAGTAACAATTTATCAATGTTTTTGAGGAATTCATTAGAGATATTTTGGTTTTTATTAACTGTGCAATAGAAAAATAAACACTAGATTAATTGTCTAAATAGTCATTAGAATAGTCGCCTATTCAATAAAATAATCATCAGAATAATCGTTTTAAAAATAATCGTTTACCCCCAGCCCTATGAAAACCCAAATTCCTATCTCAAAAAATTTGCATATAATGAAAAGGTTCTCTAAACGAGCTACTAACCTAATCATCTGAATCAATTAATTAACTCTAAACACCTGCAAAAGATTCCTGAGGCTTTTAAAAACTCCCAGCCTGGTTCATTACTCAAAACCGCAATCATGGGTAAGACTGCTGACCTGACTGTTGTCCAGAAGGCCATCAATGACATCCTCAAGCAAGAGGGTAAGACACAGAAAGACATTTCTGAACGAATAGGCTGTTCCCAGAGTGCTGTATCAAGGCACCTCAGTGGGAAGTCTGTGGGAAGGAAGAAGTGTGGCAGAAAACGCTGCACAATTAGAAGAGGTGACCGAAGAGGTGACCGGACCCTGAAGAAGATTGTGGAGAAGGACCGATTCCAGACCTTGGGGGACCTGCGGAAGCAGTAGACTGAGTCTGGAGTAGAAACATCCAGAGCCACCGTGTACAGGCATGTGCAGGAAATGGGCTACAGGTGCCGCAACCGTGTGCAGGAAATGGGCTACAGGTGCCGCACTCCCCAGGTCAAGCCACCTTTGAACCAGAAACAGCGGCAGAAGCGCCTGACCTGGGCTACAGAGAAGCAGCACTGGACTGTTGCTCAGTGGTCCAAAGTACTTTTTTTGGATGAAAGCTAATTTTGCATGTCATTCGGAAATCAAGGTGCCAGAGTCTGGAGGAAGACTGGGTAGAGGGTAATGCCAAAATGCCTGAAGTCCAGTGTCAAGTACCCACAGTCAGTGATGATCTGGGGTGCCATGTCAGCTGCTGGTGTCGGTCCACTCTGTTTTATCAAGGGCAGGGTCAATGCAGCTAGCTATCAGGAGATTTTGGAGCACTTCATGCTTCCATCTGCTGAAAAGCTTTATGGAGATGAAGATTTCATTTTTTTTAGCACAACCTGGCACCTGCTCACAGTGCCAAAACCAAAGGTAAATGGTTTACTGACCATGGTATTACTGTGCTCAATTGGCCTGCCAACTCTCCTGACCTGAACCCCATAGGGGTGGATGAGCTTAAGGCCGCTATCGAAGCATCCTGGGCCTCCATGCCATGCCGCGTTGAAGCAGTCATTTCTGCAAAAGGATTCCCGACCAAGTTTTGAGTGCATAACTGAACATAATTACTTGAAGGTTGACTTATTTTTTGTATTTTTTCTTTTATTGTTCAGATGAAATATGCTAATTTTTTGAGGTAGGAGTTTTGGGTTTTCATGAGCTGTATGCTGAAATCATCAATATTAGAAACAATAAAAGGATTGAACTACTTCAGTTGTGTGTAATGAATCTAATATATATGAAAGTTTAATGTTTATCAGTACATTACAGAAAATAATGAACTTTATCACAATATGCAAATTTTTTTGAGGACATGCATGGTGCTCTGTGGGTGCTAGGATGAATAGATGCTAACTCTCACACATTAAGCGTGCAACACACATAGCTGACCCTCTTCACACGCTCTCATGCCACACCTCCAATTTCTCACGCTGAAGATTTAACACCCCCCCCCCCCCCCCACTCTCACATTAAGCTTACATAGGCGACAATGTCTGCGAAAAAAATATCTAATTAATCTTTATTTTACAAATGTTCAAATTTGTCTAAATTTCACTTAGTTTGTCCATGAAATAATTTTTTTAAACAATTAAATACACTAAAATAAAGTACTTCAGATTTACTGCTTTGAAAAGCTTTTTATGTCAGGAAACAAAATTTCAAAAACTTACAACCCAGATGTAATGAATATTATAAAATAAAATAATATTAAATGAGGGTAAAAGGTTTCAAAATTGTTTAGTAAATACGATCAGTAAAGTTGACTTCCTATTTTAGATTTCCCACGAGAGACCTTTCCCTCTGTGATAAATAGACCACGGTTTTGTGGTAAATATATTTTCACTATTTGATTTAGACTAGGGCTGCGCAATATATTGTAAATATATTATCATCGCGATATCAGCATGCACAAATGCATATCGCAAAGAACAGGAAAATATCGCAATGGTCAGCTCAAATGTTTGCTACACATAATGCATTCTGTCAATCAAACGGAAGCATGATGATTTTTTTACAAATAAAATAGAGCTCTCAAATGGGTGGGTTCTCATAGGTTAGATTCCCGCCCCTGAGGTGGACGGCACTTCATTAAGATGGTTAGCAAACACCTGAGTTAGCTTTGTTCTGCTCTTTTTGCTGATTCTGCTTTTACCGGGATCCACTGATTGCCTTTTCTTGTTCATTTTCTTTTCCCTTTCCTCACTTCTTTTGCTTTTCTCATTTTGATGATATTTTTTATTTTTGTTTTTGATTATTTTTTGTTCCTGAGTTAAGTTTTTATTTATCGCAAGTAATATCGTCATCGCAATATTAATCACCCTTATCGAATATCGCAGGTTTTCCTAATATCGTGCAGCCCTAATTTAGACTAATTTACCTCCCATGGCTAGCAGTAAATGCTGTAAAACTAGAAAACCAGTGGTTTGAGGAAAATCCCAGTCCTCTAATACCTGCAGAAAATGCCTAGAAATTTTGTTTCAGAAACACATCATGATCAGAGGAAACATCATGAACTGCAGTGAAATGGCCTCAACTGTGGATCACAGTGTGATGAAAACCCATCAAAAACAGCTCAGACAAAACCGTTTTACTCTCAACAAAGATGGGATTTCTTAAATTTAACAACGCTAACACTGTTAGCCAAGTTGGGTTTCACTTTTAAATCCAATTAATTATTTAATCAAGCAGACGTCTTTCAATACATTTCTGTCAAAATAGGTGGTAGAATACAGCAATTACAAAACAACAGATATATACAAAATACTGATGATGTGCAAGTTGTTAACCATCATGTCCTGAAAAAGGCCACACATCAAAAACACTGACAATGATTTGAAGGATCACTCTCTTGTTCCTTTTAAAACTGACTCACATTTTTCCTAAAATTAACAGTTCTAAAAACTTGAAATGATTTTGACTTATTCCACACTGACAGCATAATGACTCCAGGAAGAGTAGCCCTACAAGGTTCAGCTAATCTAAATAAATGAAAACAGTGACGTACATGATTTTCAAACAGATATTCCATGCGAGTCAGATACGGAAATTCCAAGAGATTAAATATTACTGTGGAGGAAACAAACACTGCAGAGGAAGAATGTGCAGAGCACTTCCTTCACGTTGTTTTCTAAAAGGCTAGGCACCATCGGGCAGTAAAGCTGAGGAAAATAATCAAATAATCGATGCATCGGGATGCGGACATAAACGGTTCTGCATCGTAGAAGAGTACGCCATAATCGATTATAGTGGAATGTAGTTTTCTGTCCGTGAGTGTGCTCCACATTTACTATGTGGTTCCGCCTTAATGTGGTACTGCAGGGCTGAGCACTTTTTCTCATTTCTTTCTTTATTGAACATATAAATCAATAGACAAATTAAAGTATTTACAAAGTATTCAAAAAGAAACCCATACATATGTATATGCATATATATATATATATATATATATATATATATATATATATATATATATATATATATATATATATGTAGAACATGTTCAACAGGAAGGGAACGAAGCTCTGGCAGCTTATATAATCCCCCCCCCCCCCCCCAAATCAAATTTCAAGGAAGATAAAACAAAAAAATGATTCTCCCTACACTGAGTGTCATAGCCATTTTCTGTGCATTTTCTTTCTTTTTATGCCCCCCCCCCCCCCCCCCCCCCCATATTCACAGCTCCCAGTTCACCAACAATAGACAATTACAATCAAATGCAACACCCTTACAACTTTTCCTCCTCCTCCATGTAATTAATTTGTATAATTTTTTTATACTTCTCTTTAAACTCATGCATTGAGGGACTTTGCTTTAGATCCTCACTTAGCTTATTCCAAACTCTTACACCCGTAACAGAAATACAAAATGACTTTAATGTTGTTCTAAAATATGTATGCCTAAAGTTAAGTTTGTATCTGAAATTATATATGTTATATGGTTTTATAAATAGCATTAATAATTTGTTTGGTAATAATTTCCTATGCACTTTATACATGAACGTCGCTGTATATAGTTGAAGTAAATCTTTAAATTTTAGTATTTTAGAATATATAAATAACGGATTAGTGTGTTCTCTAAATCTAACATTGTGAACGACTCTCAGGGCTCTTTTCTGTATGATAGACAAGGGTACAATAGATGTTTTATAAGTGTTACCCCATACCTCTACACAAGATAGGGATAAATCAATGAATAATAAAGGACATGGAGTAATTTATAATCCACGTACTGTCTAGCTTTACTCATAATGTAGATGCTTCTCGCAACCTTATTATATACATGTTTAATTTGTGGTTTCCAACTTAATTTACTATCAATTATTCTTTCAAGGAACTTATGTTCTGTTACTTGCTCAATTTCACATCCATATTTGCAGCTTAACCTCAGTTTTATTAGCCATACCAAACAACATACATTTTGTTTTTGCTATATTTAACGTAAGCTTATTTTCAATAAACCACTCTTTAATGACGCACATTTCAATTTGGACCATCCTTTCTAAGTCACTAATATTATCTCCTGCACAGAAAATAGTGGTATCATCGGCAAACAAAACAAATGCCAGTGTATTTGTTACATTACTCAAATCATTAATGTATAATAAAAAATAATTTTGGACCCAACACAGACCCCTGTGGTACTCCACAAACAATGTCCAACCATGAAGATGAACATTCTCCAAACTTCACAAACTGTCTCCTCTGTTGTAGATAGCTTGTCAACCAGCTCAACACTACACCCCTATCCCACACCGCTCTATCTTTTCAAGTAAAACTTTATAATTAACAGTATCAAAAGCCATTTTTAAATCAATAAATATCCCTAGAACATGTTTCTTCTGATCAATTGATGTTGTAATTTCTTCCACAGAATGCACCAGAGCTAGTGATGTTGAACTATTCGATCTAAATCCACACTGACTGTCTGATATTATCTTGTATTTATCCAAAAATATTTCGAGTCGATTATTAACTCATTCACTGCCATTGACGACTAAAGTTGTCATTTGCATTTTTTTACTATTTGAGCATTGGAACGAGCCCCGAATAATACCGAAAACCGTGGTAATTTTGGTCACAATAACCGTGAGGTTAAATTTTCACACCGTGACAACCCTAATACAGACCATTTTAGATTAGGTTACATTTCCTTTATTCCCAGATTATGTAGTTTGTACCACTCATTATAATGTTGTAGAAAATTTCTGGCCAATCCACGTGATCGGTATCGGTGATCGGTATCGGTGATCAGCATTCTTTGATATCGGTATCGGTGATCGACAGCAAAAAACCTGATCGGTGCATCCCTAGTTTTTCTCAGCCTGAGGCGTGAGGAAACAGATTGTTTTACTTGTTAAATCTTCTTAAATGTTTGAAATGTTTTGTCCTAACCTGTTGTGAATTGAGAGCTTTTGAGGGATGGCAGGTTGTGTGAATTATGTTTTTGATTAAAAAAAATAAAAATAAAAAGCAATTATCTGACATCTTCTATTTATCGATGAGAACAAATCAATATGAAATAATCGTGATGCATCGGGATATCGAATCGTTGGCCCAATAATCGTAATAGAATCGAATCAGGAGGCAAGTGAAGATTCACATCTCTATCGGGCAGCATGACTAGGGATGGGTACCGAATTCGGTACTTTTTAAGGTACCGACCGAATTCCATAGTACCGACCGAGCACCGATTCACGTCATTTCAAACGGTGCCTCGTTTCGGTACCCGTCCATCATAACGAGAACTTGCCAAGACAGCTGCGCATGCGCAAGAGCGTTTTGTCGTCGCTCGCTGCGAACCAGTTGTAAACAGAGCAGCATGGTAAAAAGAACGCAGGCTAAAGCTTGGGTCCACTTCACTAAATGTGATGGGTAACTGGGTGATGAAACCAGCGACAACGATCTAAGTGAGACATCCTCATCTTAATCTGCTCCGGTAGGTAAATATAATTAGCTTGATACCGGTATGTTAGCTTCCGTTTTGCTAATGGTGCATTCGCTTTCTCCTCGGAACTCCGATTTCCCGACTAGAAGAACTTGAACGCGCTCTAAAGTTTGGCTTCACTTTACTAAATGTGACGGGTGAAGACTAAACCAGTGATAACGATCTAAGTGTGAGGCATCATCATTTTAATCTGCTCCAAATAGCTAAATAAACTAAGATAACGTTAGCTTGATATCTTAGCTTCCATTGCTACCATTGTTATCAGCTAAAGGTGTGTTCGCTTTCTCCTCGGAAATTCTAACTTCCCAGTAGGAAAAAGCAAATGAAAAAAGATGGCAAAGGGAATGAAGATACACAGTAAATTTAGTTCACAGCAAAGATGTTTGCTTCAGTTTAATTATCAGCTTATAAAACTACAAGGACGATGTTAAAATACAAACAGTTGTATGTTATTTATCGTGATATTTATCAAATATTGTTATATATTGAGAAAAATATATATTTAATTATAAAAGAGAATTAAAATAATAAACACTCAAAAGTATCGAAAATTGGTACCGTTAAGTACCGGTATCGATTCGTAGGTACCGGGAATTAGTACCGGATCGATTCAAATGTCAAAGGTACCCATCCCTAAGCATGACCAAATCAGACCAAGACAAACACGGTTGAAAGACCAACGCAGTCCTGAAATCATTCCAAGTGGACCAGAGCACTTTAAACACAACACACAAGGTAGGATTATGTGGTCAGATTATTTTTTTGAACCATTAGAATAATTGATACCTAAAATTGTACCAAGATTGAAGGGAGGAGCGAGTTCGTATTGAGCACACCGATCAGGTTATTTTCATGTCTTTTCAGGAAACATTTGAAAAAGTTAAAGTCCCATTAGTCATCTTCACCCACTGGTGAAATTACATCTGTGCATTTGACCCATCTCTATGGGGAGAGGTGAGCTGCAGGTGCAGCTGTGGCTGCACTTGGTAACTATTTGGTGGTTTAACCCTCCAATCCAAGCCCTTAAAGCTGAGTGACGCAGGGAGGCTTTGGGTCCCCTTTTTAGTCTTTGGTATGACCGGACCAGATTTGAACCCCGATCTCCCAGTCTCAGGGCGGACACTCTACCACCAAGCCACTGAAAAATGAAATGACACGAGGTGCTGTTGTACTTATTCAAACCTTCAGATGACCTAGTTTGTATTTGTTTTCCACTATAATTCTACTGAATAACCTATTTCAGTAGAATAAACCTAATAATGTTTAGAGAAGGTGGTATAGTTGTAGCAACTCTGGTTTTGAGTAGGGATGTCCCGTTCTGATATCGATATCAGAAGTAATTTGATTCGAGTAATCGAACGGCATCTAAAATCTCTGATATAAGCAGTCCGTTAAGGTTCACATTTTTGCAACCAACGGTTAAGAAAAAAATGTCTTTTTTTTTCATACTTACTGTTATTGGCACTTGTTTTCCAACTGAGTAATATCACTTGATCAAGACTTTCATACATTCCACACTATGAAATAGGTAAAAGTATGTATTATATGTGCTGCTATCGTATCGGATTGATATCGGCATCAGTCAATACTGAAGGCTGCAATATAGGTATCGTATCGGAAGTGAAAAAGTTGTATCGGGACATCCCTAGTTTTGAGGACAGATACACACACACCTGCCTAAGGTCTGATTAACTGGGAAATTATGAATCAGGAAGTAGAACTTTCCACATAAAAGATTTGGTACTGTGATAGCATGAGGAACGTTGTCCCATTGGTTTGTTTATGGACCATTGTGTTTATAATCTCATCTGATTTTTGACTTTCAGTTTGGCAGATCTTGTTGAATACTGGACCAATTCCAACTACCAGGTATTTTTCTTCATTCTACAAAAACTAGCATGCCCTGGATTTGTGTGGTGTATGTTCCCACTTAAACCTTTTAAATCCATTTACTCCTCTCTTTCAAGTTGATATCTGAGTTTGTTTGTTTCTTCAATAACTATCTACATCAACTGCAGAAATTACACAAAATGAGCAACATTTTGCCACCCAAGATAAACAATAATCACATGATTCTCTGATGAAACCTGAGCCACTGTTCTTATATGTCACATGACCTTTTTACAATTACATCCAATCACTTCTCCAAAAGCATTTTGTACCTCCTTTAAACTGTTACCAGAAACAAGAAAAACTGCAAGTAAAAGTCTTTTTCTCCTTTAAGTGTCAGACTGTCAACGTGCTGCCAGCTAGAAGCATCTGAACTGGGGAGGCGATGAAATGCCAGCATGGCCTTTGAACAGAAACTGCAGGACTGCAGAGCACACAAATATGCACACAGAGAAGCTCATGCACATGATCACGAATGCGGATCTGTCAGTTTGCTCTCCCTGGGTGACATCAAACAAGTACTCTGCCAAAGGGAAACACTTTCATCAGAGCTGTGAGATTTTAACGCCCCGTACTGCCACCATCACCCACAATTGTCCTACATACTTTCAAATTTTCCTACACACACACACACACACACACACACACACACACACACACACACACACACGCACACGCACACGCACACGCACACAAACATGCCAACATGATGCACAAGTTTGGATTGTCCTAAAATGGTTGGTGAAGAGGCAATTAAAGGTTGCAGACTGGATGTCACAGTCATCCTAAACACAGATGGAGTAAAGTGGCTTCTGTGTCTGATCGCAGCAGGAGTCAGAAGAGAATAAAATCACCTCTCTGAAGTGGAAAATCCTGAAAAAATCCTATAAAAGGCCTTCAATTGAAACACATTTGGTTTTCCTGTTGAGAAGCACATTTATGTGTTCACCCTCAAATGCGACATTTAAAGAGACAATGTATAGTTTTTACTGTTAATCTCTTTAAATATTCATCGATATGTTGTTGAAAATGTATTAAATAACACCCAGTTATTAAAAAATATGGGTGGCTTTTAACCATAAAAATCAGGTCTAAAATACATGGGAGCTGGCCTAAGTCTCTGGGTGACACTACGCATGGCAGCTTTCATCATGCTGGTTGCCTGTGGACTGTTAAAATACAAGCAGAGCCCCAGACTGCTGCGATCGGAGCAGGGCACCCTAACCGCTTACGTGAAGTCATGCTTTGCCTTGATCTGACTGGGTCTGGGATCAGCAGGAGATTAGCTACCTGCTAACTCATGCTAACTGAGGTTTTTTGGGTTCTTTTAGTGAGAGAAATGTGATATAGCAACTCCAAAATTAGCTCAAAGAGCAGCAGTGTTTCTGTAATCTTCCTCAGAGAGCTCTACAGGTGAGCAGCACAACTAAAACCTAGCTTCATTCAAATATGAATGAAAAAGTCCAGACTATTGAGAATGCTTCCTGTTTTAAAAAGGTTTTAACCCTTTTTTCTGCTGATCTGCTTCCAGATATGGAGGAAAAGCTGCAACCAGATGAACAGATTGACTCTGACCTACAGGAAACAGACCAAATATCTGATCCTGCTCCATCCACACTGATGATAAACTCATCCGCCATGGACAGTGACCCGGCGCCATCGGGTGTCGAGCCTGACAAACTGTTCTTGGGACATCTCCTGCCTCAGGGGAGAGCTGGTAAGCCCATGGTATCTGTGACATTGCAGCAGGTGCACCCCTGCAACGCTCTTCTGGATACTGGCTCAGACTACACACTCGTGTGCAAGTCTGTCTTCAACCGCATCTGCCTGGGTGCAGGTGGAGGCGTACGACCTCCAGAACTGAGTCCTTTTGCAGTAACTGTCCGTGTTTTCTCTCCTTCTACCATGATCTTGTCTTCCAGGTCTCTGCTCCACTTCACGATCGGTCCTCTGACCTTGATGCACCCCGTGTACATCTGTGAGCGCGGTGCCATGTCTTTGATCCTCGGCGTGGATCTTTTAAAGCACTTTGAAGCTTTTATCGATCTGGAAAAGGGGGAACCTTGGGCGGGTGTCGAAGAACCCCTGCCATTCATCTTGCCTCCTGACCTCGACTCACTGCCTTGCGGTGGGTGACACTGAGCATGGGGAAATTGTATGCTCACAGCCGAGTTCAAAGCCTCCATCAGAGCCATCCTCTGATTTATTAAGAGTGACCAGTCCTTCCATAGCCTCCAAGGTCAGTGACACCCACAGAGTCTGCATCGTCACTGTAGCTGGATCGCTTCAACCTGGGGTGGGAAAACCACCTGCTCCAGATGAGGTCGACGGTTGCAGTGACACTCCACCTCCACCTGAGACTCCAAACCCTGCAGTGGGAACACCATCTGCCGATGGGGGAGTTGATGGTGGCGTTGAGACTCCAGCTGAAGCCCAGTACCCTGTGGTGGGGACACCACCTGCCGAAGGGGGGGCTGATGAGATCACTGATGCTGCTCCACTATAGCTGGCGCTGGTGGCCTCTAGCCCTGAGGTTGGTGACCCACCTACCAAAGGGGGGGGGGGGGGGGGGGTTGACTGGCACCCTGCACCACTACTGGCTGACCCTGATCTCTCTGACTGCACCTGTGCGTTGACCGAGGGCCCTCCAGAGCGCTCACCTGTGCCGATCCCTCGCAAAGCCACACCTACACCAGTTTACGGTCCTAAACATTCTTTGTTTCAGTTTTCAGGACTGACAAAGTATCTTTGGCTGGTTGCGTGTGTCTATCTGATGTCCAACGCAGTTAAGCACTTTTCCAGCTACATCGGTGGACAGAAAATCATCTTTGAAACTCAGCATCAGCCAGTGACCTTCCTTAACAGTCAACGAACGCATCAGAGATGGTGTAGTGACCAACAAATGCATTGCGTCATGTCTGCTTGGTCTTCAGAGCTTCGACATTGAAGTACGTTACGCGCAGAATCGCCGTAGTCCTCTCGACATGGGTCTGGCTGTGTTGCATTGCTCGGACGACGTTGTCATGTCGGTCCTACCGGCTAACCCTCCCCAGACCCTGCTGAACCCCAACCGCCACTACTTCGACCAGGCTCTCTGTGTGGACTTGCCAACTGTGTAAGTTGATGACAGTTCCTTTTGACACGGCGCTGCACCTCGTTCAAGCGTGGGTGTTGTTTGGTTACACGCTAACCAGAAAAACTCTGAATGTTACCAGTTGGGTCCTAAGACCTCACAGTTTGCAGAAGTGGCTGGGATGTTGATAGTCCTACTACTCACTGCTGACCATGGTGTTCGCAAGCTGGTGATCTGCAAGGACTCGAACTGCGCGTGTCTCAATGATTTGTCATCTACCTTCTTGGAAAAGCAACGGGTTCTTAACCTCTATCCAGAAGCCAGTTAAACATCACGACCTCTTCATGGCTTGTGATGCCTTAGCGACATCACATGACATGCAGATCAATTGGCGTAAAGTCAAAGGTCATTCTCGTGCACCTGGAACTGATAAGGATCTGAACAATCTTGCAGACTCTCTTGCCAAACAAGGTGCAACTGCTGGTACCCCATAGTCCTTCAACCCCTTGTGGCTCCCTGATGATGTGTCATCTCGGTCAGACCCACTCCGCGTGGGTGTCGTGACCCGAGCTCAGGCCGCTAACATGTCCGCTCCTCAACCATCTGATGGCTTTGGGTCCGTTCAACCTGTCTTTTCTGAAAACGACCTTGGCAGCCTCCAGTCCCAGGACCCTGCTATCAGCAGGATGATCCTGTACCTTTCTGATCCAACAGCTCATCCGCCTTCTTCTGTCGAGCTTGACTCTGTTCCTGAGCTCCGTGCTCTCTTTCGGGTTTGTGTCACGCTGAGGATAGTTGAAGGGTCGCTAATGCACGTCTCCAAGCCTCCGTCATCGCCTGTCCTTGTGGCGCCACCACCCTTAAGTGGGGGGCATGATCACGCAAGCTCATGACTCTCCTTCTGCCGGACACAAATGTGTGAAGGCCATGTTCGGTGCCCTGAGCCAGGTTGCTTATTGCTCGGGGATGAGTCGAGACATCTCAGACTACATTCAGAGCTGTCTGGTTTGCGGTCAATTTCAGCCGTCTAACACCATCCACAAAGCTCTGCTACTAACACCATCCACAAAGCTCTGCTACAGAGCAGTAGGGATGGGTACCATTGACATTTGAATAGATTCGGTACTAATTCCCGGTACCTAGGAATCGATACCGGTACTTAACGGTACCAATTTTAGATACTTTAGCGTGTTTAATATTTTAATTCTCTTTTATAATTAAATATATATTTTTCTCAATTTATAACTATATTTGATAAATATCACGATAAATAACATACAACTGTTTGTATTTTAACATCGTCCTTGTAGTTTTATAAGCTGATAATTAAACTGAAGCAAACATCTTTTCTGTGAACTAAATTTACTGTGTATCTTCATTCCTTTTGCCGTCCTTTTTCATTTGATTTTTCCTATTGGGAAGTTAGAATTTCCGAGGAGAAAGCGAACGCACCATTAGCTGAAAACAGTGGTGGCAATGGAATCTAATTTATCAAGTAACATTATCTTAAAGAGTTTACTTAGCTGCTGGAGCAGATTAAAACGACGATGCCTCACACTTAGATCGTTGTCACTGGTTTCATCTTGACCCAATCACCCGTCGCATTTAGTAAAGTGAAGCCAAACTTTAGAGCGCGTTCATGTTCTTCTATTCGGAAACTCGAGTTCCGAGGAGAAAGCAAACGCACCATTAGCGGAACGGAAGCTAACATATCAAGCTAACGTTATCTTAAACATTATATTTACCTACCGGAGCAGATAAAGATGAGGATGTCTCACTTAGATCGTTGTCGCTGGTTTCATCATCACCCAGTTACCCATCACATTTAGTGAAGTGGACCCAAGCTTTAGCATGTGTTCTTTCTACCATGCTGCTCTGTTTACAACTGGCTCACAGCGACCGATGACATAATGCTCTTGCGCATGCGCAGCTTTCTAGGCAAGTTCTCGTCATGAAGGACGGGTACTGAAATGAGGCACCGTTTCAAATTATGTGAATCGGTGCTCAGTCAGTACTATGGAATTCTGTAGGGACCTTAAAAAATACCGAATTCGGTACCCCTGACCAAGTCCAGTAGAGGTAACAAATACTTCTTGACCGTGACCTGTGCATTCACCAAATGGGTAGAATGTTTGCCGGCACCTAATGACACAGCACAGACAACTGCTATCATTTTGATGAATCATCTTCTCCTGGTTCGGCCTCCCTCCACGTGTTAACTCGGATAGGGGAACTCACTTCACCCCTGGAGTGATGGAACACCTTTGGCGGATGTTGGGTGTCAAGGACAATTTCCATATTGGTCACCGTCCCCAGTCTTCCGGCCAGGTGGAAAGGATGAACCGGACTGTGGTCAGCATTTTAAGGAAATACGTGTTCTCTAGTCACAGAGACTGGGATGTGAAGCTTCCGTTGGTCCTTATGGTCATACGAGCTACTCCTCATGAGTCTACAGGTGTCTCCCCATTTGAAATGATGACGGGTAGACAAATGACCCTGCCGCTTCACCTGCTGTATCAGTCAGTTCAAGCCAGTGCCGCTCCGGCTTACACCAACGAGCAGTATTTGCAGTTCCTGAAGAACCATCTGCCTGTAGTGTTGTCTTTTGCACAGACAAATCTGGAGAAATCAGCTGAGGGCAGGCTTATTATGATCAGAAGGCCTCACATTCTGAACTCAACGTGGGTGATGAGGCCTGGTTCTACATCTTTGCTCCTAATTCCGGTCACACAAAAACAACCTCTGGTAAACTGGCTAAGAAACTTTTACTGAAATGGTCAGGTCCATACCGGACAACTGAATAACTCCTTCCAGTCGTGTATCGGATCAAGATCCCCGAAGGAAAAAAAGACCCCATCTATAAGTGGGTCCACAGGAAGAACCAAATCGAACTGCACAGGGGTTCCACTAATGTGGATGATATTACAACCCAAGACTCTGATGACCCAACTAGCATTGAACTGAAAGGGGATGAATTTCCTGTCACCTGTCCCATAGTTCTCTGTTTCAGGTTACACAAGTTTGTTTGTGTTTGTGTGTATGCATGGTTGTATTTGCTGTCTACACATGACGTGCAGACTCGGAGTGACTTGGGATAGTCAAGCAGTGGGTTCCTAGAGTCCTATAATGGTTAAATTCTATTTCGTCTAGTCTTAGCCCTTAAGCTAGCTGCTATTGGAAGGATGATCTCAGCATCAGCCAATCATGAAAAGCTTAAATGTACGCCGATCAATGGCGGGCACCCCTGTGGGTATATACCCATCACATTTAGTGAAGTGGACCCAAGCTTTAGCGTTCGTTCTTTCTACCATGCTGCTCTGTTTACAACTCGCTTGCAGCGACCAATGACATAACGCTCTTGCGCATGCGCAGCTGTCTAGGCAAGTTCTCGTTGTGAAGGACGGGTACCGAAACGAGGCACCGTTTCAAATGAAGTGAATCGGTGCTCGGTTGGTACTGTGGAATTCGGTCGGTGCCTTAAAAAGTACCGAATTCGGTACCTGTTTTACATCTGGGATGTCTCAGTCTGCCTCTGAAGGAGCTGTGCATGGTCTCCACAGTGGAATACAGTGGGCCAGAGTTTTTTTTTTTTTTTTAAGATGAAGGTCATCTTCCCCAGGATCCTCATTTCACACGTCACCACAACTGAATCCAGTGGGCAGCACAGAATCGACCTAACTTTGTGAACTAGCTTGATCAGTCTCTTCCTGTCTCGGTCAGAGCTGCCTGCACCCCAACAGACCACAGCAGAGTGGATAACAGAGCTAAGCACAGAGTGATGAAATTTTAGCAGCTGGGAGTTAACTCCAAAGGACTTCAGCCTCCTCAGGAGGTGGAGGCGGCTTTGGCCCTTCTTATACAGAGCATCTGTGTTGTTGGACCAGTTCAGTTTGCTGTTGAAGTGAACACCCAGGTACTTAAAGGTTTTCACCACCTCAATGTCTGCTCCCTGGATGTTTTCTGGTGAGTGAGGAGGAGTGTTTCTCTGGAAGTCAATTATTTCCTTTGTCTTACTGGTGTTCAAGCGAAGGCGGTTATGCTCACCCCAGTCCACAAAGTCCATGATGACTGACCTATACTCCAGGCCCTTCTCCTTAGACACACAGTCTAATGTCTCAACCATGACAGAAGGAAGGTTTTGCTGAAACAAATTTAACTCTCAGCCAGCTGGGGGATGTCATTTTTTCTCCTTTTGAAAAAAATGAAAGAGAGATATTGTTGCAGTTTACAATCAGTGAGCCTGTGAGGTTGTAGAGTCTGTTGAGTCAATCTAACGGTACAGTGCCTGCATTTGTAATTTGACATTGGCAGACAAAAAGCTCCAAAGTTGTTTAAAGAACAATAAACAGGCATGCCCCAGAAGTTATTTTCGTAACCCTACGAAGCCACAGCTTCTACTTTTTCAATTACCAACAACTCAATATTACAGTGATATGTGTGTGAAGTGAATAATGAGTCAATCGTGGCATTTTACTTCCTTTAATGGGTTGTTCAGAATTACAACAGCATGATGGCAAACAACCACCCGCCATATTTTTTGGATTGTTTTGGTATAATTTTTCTAGGTATATTATTGTTGATGTATATGTTGAATTACATCGATTCCAGGAAGAGTAGTTAGATGTACAAGTTGCAGCAATTAGGGACAGATATACATGTAAAATTAAAAAAACATTAACCGCGCTTCCTCTAATGGTAGAGAAATATTACTGTAATAAGTGTAGTAAGTGTTCCCTACATAACACACCCAAGAGATCTTTCAGCAGATATGATAATATATTTATTGACTTATCAACTAACATACTGTGTATGACTCGCCTTTGTTGTGCTCTAGAATCTTCTGGCACTGACCCGTAACCGGCAGCAGCCGTGAAACTCAAGGAATTGTAGTGAGAAAGTTGCTTTTTGTTCAGGAAAACAGAATACTGTAACAAAATTTGACCACAGGGATTGATGGTTAATCCCTTAGGTCCACGTGGCAGGGGTGAGGAGTGAGCACCACCTCACCCCTGCCACGTACCATCAACCCTGCTCAGTGGTCAACTTTCCTCGCGGGGTCACACCCATTAGGATAAAGGGAGAGGGCATCCTGAAAGAGTTGTGTATATAATTGTGTTATCCTAAAACAATACCCTTCAGTAGTAAAACTCTGTACTTTTATAGAGTCACTTGAAGTGTTGATAGACCTTTTGTTTAATGGCATGCCATATTGTGCATCCTTGCACAGGTGGACACATTCTGCTGAGGTCATAAATAAAGTGCTTGTGGCTGTGTACAATATCACAACTCTTCTCTTCTACAGTGTTATTTCATTTGTAGCAGGTTTTAGAGGATGCACTTACAAACGTGTCCTCTTTTCCACAGGACATTGACATTTCAAGATTGCTGTCAGGTGTAAAGGTAACATCAAAACATCCGTTGGTGATCGGAATCAAGTTTTAATCTCCATGATCAGATAATCCTACGGCTGGGCAAAAAATAGAAAAATTCTGATTCTTATCTATATGGTTTATGTCATGTTAATAAATTTGATAAATAGAAAACATAAAAAGATGTGTGTAGGTTAGCAATATTCATGTCCCTTTAAGAAGCTGTACCAACTTGAGTCGGGTGACAACGTGACTCAACGTAATACAGCCCCATCTAGTGGACAACTTTTGTTACTGAGCACACCTGTAGTTATTGTCCATTTATCGTTATCTAGGTGAAATCCTCAACATATCGTGATACTGATTTTATGCCATACCGCCCAGCCCTATCTGATTCAATAAACCTTCAGCTAAGTACAATATATTAATGTACTCTAGCGATTTTCTGTGGAGGAGTTCTTACTTTCAAAATCATAATATCCCAGTTAACCTCAAATAAAACCTTTTAACTCTCTGGAGGCAGGCGTTGCAGATTTGCAACAGTTAAAACCTACCTACCTGGTTACTCCACACACGTATTTCATGAGCATTTTTTAACTCAGAAGTACCCCTGAAGGACTTAGTTGTTCGTCCTTTTATCAAAACTTATTTTGAGCCTGAGAGGGTTAAAAATGTATGTTGCTAATTACAGTTCTTTAAGATAAATTGAAAAGGTCAAATTTGCTAGCATGAAGTTGATACTGTACAAGAATTTGAAATTAGTATTGGCTCAAAAACCAGAATTGGAACATTTCTGGTAATAACCCTTTAGGGGATACAGCACTCAGACTGGAAAGTCATATTAGCACACACAGCAAACTAAAATTTGACTAGCAAAGGTTTTAAAAATGCTTGATCAAGTCTTTTTTGTCCTGCAAAAATGGATTAAAACACCTGTTACATCCATGTTGTAATTTATTCATGCAAATACTGAATAGGTGCTGGCCTAGTAATGGGCAACATAAATGATGTAAAGAAGAAATTGTATAAAATTAGCCAACGGTTATAGATTTTGAATTTATAGGTCCACTGAGTGCATGTTGATGATGTCATCAAGCTGTGACCACTTTGAATGAATGTATCACAGACATTATAGAAGCCCTATGGACTGGCACTGCCTATTGGAGCTGCAAAATAAAGCTGTGTGCACTGTTGGATCGGCATTGTGTCGTGTGTCTGTGTGTGTCTGGAACGTAGCTGGCTGTGCTACAGTCAGCCAATACCAATGTATAAAAAATGATAAATATCGGTCGACCGATATTACGGTCTACTCCTAGTTCAAACAATTTTGAATTTTGTGTTTTCATCACATTCAACTTGAATTTTATTTTAAAAATCTTCATCTTTATGGATGTTATAATCATTTTTGAGTTGCATTGTTTGGATAAAGTTTCATAACACAAGTTAAAAATTGCTTAGAAGGTTTTGGGTTTTATAACATGTTTTTTCATTAAACATTACATTGCAATGTAAGAATGTTCAATGGGAGGCAAAGGTTTGAGCAGCCTTGTTAACCTTCATGAATTTCCTGTATAAATCGTTGGTTGTTATGATAAAACATTTCAGTTAAATATATCATATAGGAGATACACACAGTCATATTTGAGATGTGAAACAAAGTTTATAGAATTTACAGAAAGTGTGCAATAATTGTCTAAACAAAATTAGACAGGTTTATAACTTTGTGCACCACAAAAAAGAAATGGACTCAATATTTAGTAGATCCTCCTTTTGCAGAAATAACAGCCTCTAAATGTTTCCTATTGCTTCCAGTGAGAGTCTCCTATATGATAGTTTTTAACTGAAAGACGAACAATTTATACAGGAAAATCATGAAGATTAACATATCCCACTGTATCATCACCACAAATAGTGTTACCGCACATGGTCCACATTATATCGCAACAGAGATAGGAGGCCATATTGCCCTTTCCTACATTGAGCCATTCTTCAGTTTTCTTCAGGATTTCATAGATTACCTTTAAGAAGAGCTTCTTTAGTGATTAGTTTGCTTGACAAAAATTAAGCCCAGATTGTGCATTTAATACAATTATGACAAGTCCAACGTTTTGAAAGCAATCATAAAAGAACGTGAATTTTTCATGTGAAATTATAAAATGACAAAGTACTACAAGGTCATTATTAACTCAGTTACTAACAAAGTTTAATTAATCAATTAACTTCCAATCACAATTTTCAATTAGGGCCAAGAACAAAACTATCTTTCCTTTTCTCAAATAAAAATGAATTACAGAAAATGCTACATCATGTCAAACTAAGATGCAGAAATTCATTCTTCTCAGTGGTTTATTTACTGAGCTGGTCACTAAAAACTTGAGACCAACAAACTTAATAGGACGAAATGAATTTCTTTGTTTCTACTTGATGCATTGTCTTTTAGCTGCACTGTGTCTGTTTTAAAACCCTGACGTGGGTTTTTAGGATAAGTCGTATTACATCAACAATAAAAAAAACACAATCCTCATTATCCCCTTTCACACATTTTATAATACAAACAAAAACTCCCCATAAAATGCTTGCAGCTATTCTGCCCCATTGTTCGGTCAAAAGAAGATAAAGACAGGCCTCTGCATGTGGCCTTCTATTCAATAAACCATAAAATGTTTTATATCTGTAATTTCCAGCTTCTCCACCTGTTGTTTTTTTGTTTGTTACTCAGAATTACCATAAGTCCTGATAAATACTTTGGTATAGACACTGAAGACCGAAGGGAAGTTTAGAGTGACAAAGACAAAGCTCTTATTTTCTTTCTTTCTTAAACAGCAAGTACATTTTCCGGCCATTAGACCAGTTTCATTCTTATTACACACTCCAAGTGCTGCACTCCTACATTTTAGAGTTCCACCTTGTACTTTTCTTCACATTGTGTTATTAATAAAGCTGATTTTTAAACATTTGGAAAAATTATTCAGAATTGGGTTCATGTGTCAGTGGCATTGCATTGAATTATAAATTATAGCTTCCACCCCTAAACAACAATACCCGATAAAAATCATGTAAAGTTGCCTCCCATGAAACAACAAGATGCAACAAACCCAGGTGAGCATTTTTATTATTTATTATGCATTTTAAAGTGCTTTTTGTTTGCTGAATTATTTCACTCTTTTGTAAAGTTTTACCAACAAACACAGGGTAAAAGGGAGGTTAAAAGTCCACAATCACTTTGTAAAAGTGTGTATTAGTGCATGTTGTATAATGAATGAAAATTGCACTTTAACTGGGACAACAAGCTCAGAGGAAGCTCAAGATACTTGCTGAACGAACAGAATCAGCAGAAACAGATGTTAAAGGAAAGGAAACACATTATGAGCAATAAAGGATGAAGCTGGACAGGTTGATAAAGAAGTCCAGCTCTGTCCTGGGCTGTCCTCTGTACAAGAGGTGGGGGGCAAGAGGGTGCTGGCAAAACTCCGATCAGTGCTGGGTCATGAGTCACACCCCCTGCAGGATACCCTGTCTGCTCTGGAAAGCAGCTTCAGTGACAGGCTAATCCATCCTTACTGTGTGGAGACATACCAGAGGTCTTTCCTTTCTGCTAATGTTAAACTAACAACTGCTAATAAGGAACCCATGCATCTACAACATTCTAGGACTATTGTCACAGACCTGTGCAATATTACTACTACTGTCATTATCATGTGCAATAATTATCTAAATGATCTTAATTTACAATTATACTCTCATGTGTGTGCTACTGCTGCTATCCTCTGTCCTTGACCTGTTGCAATAATGCATTTTCCCCACTGAGGGAAAAATTTAACTATTCTTATTCTTATTTTTTAAATATTGCCCTGACTGAGGCACTGTAGCACATGCAGCTACAACTAAGATGATGGGAATTTGATGGAGCTTTTTGCTCTTTCCAGCAGTGTTTTAGCACTTGATGTAGCCTTTTAAAAACCTCTTAGAAGCAAAGATGTAAGCTGCTTTCTTGGCTGGATAATTGCATTTTGTTTCATCATAATAAAAAGAAACAAAAACTGCTTGATCAAATTAACATGGAGATAAATTATGCATTCAGACTTGAAGAAGCCCCCTCTTCTGTACTACAAAAAGTAAAATTGATTGAAGCCCCCCAACACACACACACACAAATTGGTTCAAATCAATCTAATTGAATACAAGCGACAAAAACCGACATCCGTGTTTATAAAGTTGAATATTCACAGCTTAGCTTGTTAGGCAAAGAATATGTTTTATCTTTAATATTTAGCAATTTTACTAAATGTTGAAATTCAGGCAGTTTGTTACTTTGTGGGAAAACTGTTGACAAAAATGTGAACTCCCTCTTAGACTAATCACTGCAATCACTCAGGGTGAAACATGTGACTCACTGTCACATGACTAAACAATTACTCAGATACACAAATGGAAGCAAGACTTTAAAAAATATCAATTGTTAATATCGGCCCAGTTTGACTTATCGAACCAATACCGATATTGATTTTGATGTATTGCACATCCCTATCAGAGAATACAATAATGCTAATTTAAAGGAATGGGTTTATGGGCTGCCACCTTACCGTGGTGGAGGAGTTTGAGTGTCTCAATGATCCTCGGAGCTAAGTTGTCTGAGGCTTTCTGCCTCTGGTAGGGTCACCCACGGCAAACAGGTCCTTGGTGAGGGATCAGACAAAGAGCAGCCTGAAGACCTCTTATGATCAAATCATCAAATCAACTTTATTTATTTAGCACTTTTCATACAAAAAAATGCAACTCAAAGTGCTTCACAGATTAAAATGGCCCCATAGATCCCATATTCCCATCCCAAGCCCCCCTCCCCAAGTATAAAACAATTCACAATTACAGTTCCCCTCCCGCACCCAACTTCCAAGGTGGACATACAATCACCCGCACACACACACACACACACACACACACACACACACACACACACACACACACACACACACACACACACACGCACGCACACGTGAACAACAGAGTAAACAATAGGCTGAGTTCAGATGGGTCAGGTAATGAACGAGACATCATCAGCGGAGCCATCTGCCCTGATAGTAACAGATCCACGGTAGCAGCCAAGACACCGGCCCATGACGCCCGGGGGGGGAGGGCAGAAACCCCCACCACTGCCCAGGAACTACCCGAGGAGCGCCCCGGCCGCCGCCGCTGACCACCGGCCCCAAGGCAGAGGGCTCCGCAGAGGAAACACTGGAGGATTAAAATATATAACTGTAAAATAACAAAAGCTAATATGGATAGAAAGTAACTGATAAAAAGTGATTATAAAGATAGTAAAAGAAAACATAATCATGTAAAAACACTAAGATGTAAATAAAATGATAAAATTAATTAAAAGAGATAAATAGGTATATGTATATATATATATAGATAAACAAATGTGATAAGTGATACAGTTAGACTAGATAAATAGGAATCAGTTAAAAGCTAAGCTGAAAAGGTAGGTCTTGAGCCTATTCTTAAAAGCCTGGACGTTCCCTTCGGCCCTGAGGTCCTCCGGCAGCCTGTTCCAAAGGCGAGGGCCGTAGTACTTGTAGGACGCCTCGCCATGGGTGTGTGTCTTAACTTTAGGGATAACTAGGAGACGGCTGCCAGAGGAGCACAGAGACCGCAAGGGTTTATATAGTAAAAGCATTTCTGAAAGATAAGAAGGCCCAAGACAATTAAGACACTTAAAAACCATTAAAAGAACCTTAAAATCGATCCTGAAACATACGGGGAGCCAGCGCAGTGATTTCAAAACCGGAGCGATGTGCTCCCACTTCCTGGTCTTCATCAGGACACGTGCTGCTGAGTTTTGTAAAAGTTGTAAACCTGAGATGCTCTTTTTGGAAGACCAGAAAGCAGGGCATTGCAGTAATCAATTCTACTGGTTATAAAAGCATGCATCAGCGTCTCCGTATTGGCCCGAGAGAGAATGGGGCGGACTCTGGCGATATTAAGATGGTAAAAACCTATTTTTGTAATGTTTTTAATGTGGGGAATAAAACTCAGCTCAGAGTCGAAAATAACACCCAGATTCTTCACTTGTAGTGATGGATAAAAAGACATTGATTGTAGTTTAGGTAAAAGTTTCTCTCTCTGGGTCTCAGGACCGATGACTAAAACTTCAGTTTTGCCTTGGTTGAGCTGGAGAAAGTTTTCAGTCATCCATGAGTTAACATCTAAAATGCAGTTAAAAAGTGTTTCCATTGGCTGTGCATCATCAGGAGACACAGAGATGTACAACTGTGTATTGTCAGCATAACTGTGGAAATTCACCCCATGTCTCCTGATGACGCTGCCCAGAGGGAGGATATAGAGGTTAAAAAGCACTGGGCCTAGAATTGAACCCTGAGGCACACCGCATGTGATGCTGTGGACCCCAGAGGAACAGGTATCCAAACTCATCATAAAAGTCCTGTCTGTGAGGTAGGAAGTGAACCAACTGTGAACAGCACCAGAGAGGCAGATCTGTTTTAAACGGGTTAAAAGAATATTGTGGTCTACTGTATCAAAGGCAGCGCTTAGATCCAGCAGAACCAACACTGTTGCCCTCCGAGCATCATAATTTGTTCTAAAATCATTTAAAATCTTCAGAAGGGCCGTCTCAGTGCTGTGGTTCACCCTAAAACCAGACTGAAATTTCTCTAGGACATGGTGGTTGATAAAATCATTAAGTTGTATTAAAACAAGCTTCTCTAAAATTTTGCTTAAAAATGGTGAGTTGGATACTGGTCGAAAATTGTTAGTCATTAAAATCTAAATTGCTCTTCTTCAACAGGGGTCTGTCCACCGCCCATTTAAAAGCAGCAGGAAAGACCCCCGTCTGAAGGAAACAGTTCATCAAAGTTAAAATCTCATCCCTAAAAATGTGATAAAATTGTTTAAAAAACCTTGTGGGGATAGGGTCCAGAACACATGCAGTGGGCCTCACTGAGGAGAAAACTTTATCAATAATCTCAGCTTCAACCAAGACAAAACTGTCCAGTGTTTCCTCAGGTAGACACACACTCTCAGATTGATCGGGAGCAACATGACATTGGGAGGATAAAATGTTACGTCTGATGGTGTCTACCTTCCCTCTGAAGTGGGCTGCAAACTCCTCACAGAGAGCATCCGAGGGGGTTTTCTGGAGATAACTAAATTCACGACCCAAAATATTTGTAATTGTAGAAATAATTTTGGGATTATTTTTGTGTTCAGAGATGATTGTAGAAAAGTAATTATTTCTGGAATTTCTAACTGCTTTTATGTATGATTTTAATAATTCAGTGTATATTTGTTCATTAATTGTGTTCTTAGGGCTGGGCGGGACGTGGATGGCCGTCGGCGTCCGACAACTGCTCCCGCAGCGGCTCGGTGAAATCGGAGGATGATACCGTGGAGCTATGAGGCCCAGAGGCCGTCAGCGGAGGGAAGTCCTTCTCCAGTAGCGCAAAACTGTTGGTGAGTGGGAGGCCAGGTGGAGCAGATCGATGGCTGGAGCTCCAGGCCCCCCCGCCGCGGCCAACCGTCGACCAGGAACCCTGGAGCGTTGGAGTGGTGCAAAGGGGGAATTTTGGCTTGCTCCTTGCTGGAACCAGCGCGCCCCCTCTGCCTCCTCTGCAGTTGTTATTTTGCGGGCCTCCGGTGCCCCGAGGCTGCTTGGACAACCAGTGGTAGGTCCACCCTCCTCAGCCCCGCCGGGCTGGTATGGGATGGTATCCGCCAATTGAGCGTTATCGCCGGCGGCGAGTGTACAGCCAAAGATGATATCCACGTCCCACTCGTGGTCCTGGATCTGATGTAGCGTGGAGATGCTCCGCTCGAGCTCCAAAACCTTCTGAGAAAGTTTGTGACATCCGTCGCACCCAGGACTGCAGGTGAGTGGAGACATTGTGAGGTAAAAAGCATTCCGAACTCCAGTTAAAATGTGCCAGATAAAAGAAGGTCCTTAAAATCTTGCTTGGGCTAAAATCGGTTAAAACCAGTCTTCTTTAAAAAGAGATTAAAAGGAAAATAAAATAAAAGGTGTAGAAAACAATTAAAACCATGTTTAGGCGAGAGTTGAGCGTGGAGTGTGACAGCAGCGTGACAGTGCATGCACCCCTGACAATAGAAAGTAAATAAATGTTTTGTGATCAGTGGGTCACCGGGGCCCCCTTCTGGAGCCAGGCCTGGAGGTGGGGCACATTGGCGAGCACCTGGCGGCCGGGCTTTCAACCATGAAGCCCGGCTGGGCACAAGCCTGAAGAGGAAACGTGGGTCCCCCTTGCCATGGGCTCACCACTCGTGGGAGGGGCCAAAGGGGTCAGGTGCAGTGTGTGACGGGTGGTAGTCGAGGGCGGGGACCTTGGCGGTCTGATCCTCAGCTACAGAAGCTGGCTCTTGGCACATGAAATGTCACCTCTCTGGTGGGGAAGGAGCCTGAGTTGGTGTGTGAGGTTGAGAGGTTCCGACTAGATATAGTCGGACTCACCTCAGTGCATGGCTCTGGCTCTGGAACCAGTTTCTTTGAGAGGGGTTGGACTTTCTACCACTCTGGAGTTGCTCCCACTGAGAGGCGCCGAGCAGGGGTGGGCATATTAGTTGTCCCCCATCTTGGTGCCTGTTCGTTGGGGTTTAACCCAGTGAATGAGAGGGTAGCCTCCCTCCACCTATGTGTGGGGGGACGGGTTCTGACTGTGGTCTGTGCTTGTGCACCAAACTACAGTTCAGACTACCCACCCTTTTTGAAGACCTTGGAGGGGGTGCTGGAAAGCGCTCCTTCCGGTGACTCCCTCGTTCTGCTGGGGGACTTTAACGCTCACGTGGGCAATGATAGTGAGACCTGGAGAGGTGTGGTTGGGAGGAACGGCCCCCCGATCTGAATTTGAGTGGTGTTTTGTTATTGGACTTCTGCACCAGTCATGGATTGTCCATAATGAACACCATGTTCACACATTAAGGTGTCCATATGTGCTCTTGGCACCAGGATACCTTAGGCCGCAGCTTGATGATCAACTTTGTTGTTGTTTCATCTGACCTGCGGCCGCATGTCTTGGACACTCGGGTGAAGAGTGGGGCGGAGCTGTCAACTGACCACTAACTGGTGGTGAGTTGGCTCAGATGGTGGGGGAGGATGCCGGTCAGACCAGGCAGGCCCAAACATATCGCGAGGGTCTGCTGGGAATGTCTGGCAGTCTCCTGTCAGAAGGAGCTTCAATTCCCACCTCCAGCAGAACTTCCAAAATGTTCCTGGGGAGGCGGGGGACATTGAGTCTGAATGGACCCTGTTCCGTGCCTCCATTGTTGAGGCGGCCGACTGGAGCTGTGGTCGCAGGATCGTCGGTGCCTGTCGTAGTGGCAACCCCCGAACCTGCTGGTATAGACCAGCGGTTAGGGATGCTGTCAAGCTGAAGAAAGAGTCCTATCAGGTCTTTTTGGCCTGTGGGACTCCAGAGGCAGCTGACGGGTACTGGCAGTCCAAGCAGAACGCAGCTCGGGTGGTCGACAAGGCAAAAACGCGGGCATAGGAAGAGTTCAGTGATACCATGGAGCAAGACTTTCGTATGGCTTCGAGGAGATTCTGGTACACCATCCGGCGCCTCAGGGGGGAAAAGCAGTGCGCTAAAACACTATCTATAGTAGGGACGGTGTGCTGCTGAACTCTACTCAGGACGTTGTGGATCGGTGGGCAGAATACTTCGAAGACCTCCTCAATCAAATCAAATCAAATCATCAAATCAACTTTATTTATATAGCACTTTTCATACAAAAAATGCAACTCAAAGTGCTTTACAGATTAAAATGGCCCCATAGATCCCACATTCCCATCCCAGCCCCCCTCCCCAAGTATAAAACAATTAAAAATTACAGTTCCCCTCCCGCACCCAACTTCCAAAGTGGACATACAATCACCCGCACACACACACACACACACACGCACACACACACACACACACACTCGTGAACACCAGAGGAAACAATAGGCTGAGTTCAGATGGGTCAGGTAATGAACGACACATCATCAGCGGAGCCATCTGCCTTGGCAGCAACAGATCCACGGCAGCAGCCAAGACACCGGCCCATGACGCCCAGTGGCGTAGGGCAGAAACCCCCACCAGTGCCCGGGCACTACCTGGGGAGCGCCCCGGCCGCCGCCGCCCCTGACCACCGGCCCCAAGGCAGAGGGCTCCGCAGAGGAAACACTGGAGGATTTAAGATATATAACATATAAAATAATAAAAGCTAATAATGATAAAAAGTAACTGATAAAAAGTGATTATAAAGATAGTAAAAGAAAACATAATCATATAAAAACACTAAGATGTATATAAAATGATAAAAATAATAAAAGAGATAAATATGTATTTATAGATAAATAGTAATCAGTTAAAAGCTAAGCTAAAAAGGTGGGTCTTGAGCCTATTCTTAAAAGCCTGGACGTTCCCTTCGGACCTGAGGTCCTCCGGCAGCCCGTTCCAAAGGCGAGGGCCGTAATACTTGAAGGACGCCTCGCCGTGGGTGTGAGTCTTAACTTTAGGGATAACTAGGAGACGGCAACAGGGGTCTGACCACCGCCCGTTTAAAAGCAGCAGGAAAGACCCCCGTCTGAAGGGAACAGTTCATCAAAGTTAAAATCCCACCGACACGTCTTCCAGTGAGGAAGCAGAGTCTGGGGACTTTGGATTGGCCTCTCAAATCTCTGGTGCTGAGGTCACTGAGGTGGTTAAAAAGCTCCTCTGTGGCAAGGCTCCAGGGGTGGATGAGATCCGCCCGGAGTTCCTTAAGGCTCTGGATGATGTGGGGCTGTGTTGGCTGACGCGGCTCTGCAATATCGCCTGGACATCGGGGGCAGTCCCATGCTCCTCTAACTGCGCAAATACCCCTGATTGCAGTACGCAGATAGGGGCAGGGCACAACATGGGTGGAGTCACCGTGCGGGCGCCATGTTGAAAAACCCCATGTAGAGGCCGGCCGCCATTTTAGATAGGTCTCCTTCGCCCTCAGTGCACTCATTTCTACAGAGGAACGTGCTAACTAAAAAACACATTTTATTTAAGCTTTTTCACAAAATCAGATATGGTATGGCATGATAATTAAAATATAAATATAATTAAACTAAATAAAACTAAATATAAAAATCTATCAGTTAGAATTTAAGTTAGATGCAACGTGGGCGGAGTAAAACGTTTGACCCCGCTCACTGAAACCATAGACTGAAACCGCTGAAGAGGGTGTGTGACTGTGACAGAGAGAGAAGTAGCACGCAGAATGGAGGTAGGCATGGATTTTCATTCAGTTTTAATGATACTAAGCAATAATGTTGTGGCAAAAATGTTATTAACCTGAACTTAAAAAGTATTTTTCTGAGTTTCAGATTATTGTAATGGTATTATCTTTACTTAAAAAGTATTTTTCTCAGTTGTGAATTATTAAGATAGACTATAAAAGTCTTATTCTGAGTCCTAGATTAATATAATATCCGGCAAGACGTATTGGTGATAAGATATAGCTTTGGGGAAAAATGCTATGTGATCATTTTTGGGGGGAAATATTATACTTTACGTTAGGGCTGCTCGATTATGGCAAAAATAATAATCACGATTATGGTGACTGAAATTGAGATCACGATTATTTAGGACGATTTTTCAATTTATGTTGATTTTATTTGTTTTTATTCAGTCATAAAACTGCTCAGGGCACAATCAGGACGAAAATAAGAAACAAGATGATCACTAAAATAACTCCTGATTCCCAGTATAAAAAGACCAATATACTTATAGCTCATAGTTTATGACCCAAGGGGTATAGACCTTGGTTTAACTCATTTAAGTCTAACCAGTACAGACCCAAATACCAATATCTTGCAAATACTGACAGCAAGAATTATACTGTGGCATTCATAACAAATACATGCAAATAAATTGATGTTCACAAAAAATTGCATAATACGTATTTAGTCGTGTCAAGGTGCTGTAGGAGAGTGCACTAGCACCGTATCCTCAGAGAGATTAGTTATTATTTATCAGCGTGAGGAACTTATTTCTGCCTTATTTATAAACTATTTATTTACAAGTCCATCAGTTAATGTAATAATTGTCCCAACCACAGCTGCACCCCCCACCCCCAACCCGGTCTCACAGCAATCGGGGCAAGCTGCACGTGTGTTTAGCGCGCCGCACGCGCACATTTAGCCGTTTTTAGTGGCTCAGGAGTCCGCAGGTGCGGTGTGTGTGTCACTCACTCTGGTTGCTCCAACAAGGAGCCGGCTCCGAGAGCTGTTTTTTTAGCGACCGACATCGCTACATCATTCCCTTTCCTAATGTCCTGAAGAACGGTCCGGAGAGCAGGCGGTGTTTAGCTAACCTGCAGGAAACGTCGACGATAGTTATCCAGAAAGTAGCTAAGGGTTACCAGAGATGTTTCTGAGGTGTTCACTAGATACTTTTAAGTTAAAAAGTCAAGAAGGGGGTCTGAAAAGCTGCTAGAAATAGCGTCAAAGTCGCTAAATTGGCAACACTGTGGGAGGAGCGCTTCATTTGCAACTCGGGGCAGCGCAGGCGGGAGGAGCAAATAATCGGCTTGTTTTGTTTTTTATAATCGTTCAAAACTCAGATCGTAATCGTGATTAAAATTCGATTAATTGAGCAGCCCTACTTTACGTGGGGAAAATATGCTCATTTTTTATTGTTGTTATACATGCTAAATATAGAATAAAGTAAGAATAAAGTTAAACCAAATTAACTAGTTAGAAATCAATATTATTACACACAACCCCCAAGGTTGTAGAAATGGGATGTAACAAAGTAGGTTTTGCTGTCATTACTCTGTTTACATTAAACCAGTATGCTTAAAATAAGCTGGTGATCTTTTTAACATTTTGTATTGTTAATATGCCTTTAAGAAGCACAATCTGTTTCCTTTCTAGCGAAGGCTGAGAACAGGCCAGATCGGGGAACAGGGCACAGAGTATGTTACCTGTTGTGGGCTTTTCTAATTTCACTGTTTCTGCCTTCTCCAACTTGTATTTTAATATTTATTGTGCTTACTTTTGATTAGGAGAATTCTCTGCTGAAGGACACCTTTGAGGCAGCAAGGTGGTGAGGCACCAGATCCTTCAAAGGAAAACTTTCCCTTCCCCAGGTCTTCACCATGGACAAGGAAGCTTCCTCGAGGGCGGTACAGATGTTACACATGCGTGATGGCCTGGATGACGAAGATGAGGAGCTTAAAGATGTCAGGGAACCATTCCTGTTCACTTTTAGTTTGCAGGAAGATTACGAGGAGTTCTGTGTTGAACTTTGTGACAAGTGGAAGATGCAGGTGTTTGCAGGATTTGACACCCCATAAAATCTTTTTCCCTGCAGGAATGTGTTTAGAGTGTGAGTGTTATGGTAATCATTTCTGTGTTCAGTTTCCTCAGTAAGTTGTTTTTTAGAGATTTATTTATTTTTGTGTGCTTTTTGGTTCTTTTGTTTGTATTTTTTTTTACACCTGTGTTCTACTGTTGGGTTTTAATTGCTTTCTTAAATTTACCTTTTTTAAATATTAAGTCTGCATCCTTGGGTCCACTGTCTCACCACCTCACCTCAAACCCTGTCATGTTTTAAAAAGTGTCAATGGCACAATTCAGTCTCTGTCCCCCTTAATGTAGCTGACATAACTGAGTGCACAAAAAAATGTACATGTGTTTGTATCTACTCTGTTTTCACACTCACTTGTAAAATTCATAATAAAAAACTTTTATAAAATAATGGCAGCATGGATAAAATAATGGACTGGTAGTTAAAAAGAAGACTTTTGACATGTTATAAATAAGAATGTTTAAGTGTATCATATGCATGAACCTTTTTCATTGCTATTTCTGCTTTAATATAGTTAGAAGTAGGGTTGTCACGGTAACCGGTATAGCGGTAAACCCCGGTAAAAAAGTTGACAATAAAAATAACCGTCCAGTTTTTAAAAAACTAAATTATCTCGGTGGGTTTACCGTGGCCGCAGTTTTGGCGCGGTGACCCTTACCAGCCACCGTCGCTTCAGCTGAAGTTCCCGCGGCGCGCACACGCACTTTTTAGTTTGCAACGGCACCAAAACTTTGAAGCTGAAATAATGGCCGAAGGAGGAGACGGCAGCGCCCAGGACATCCATCAGCCCTCAAAGAAGACTAAATCGGAAGTATGGGCATATTTGGGATTTCTGAAAAATGCTGAGGGACAGTTAATAGAAGACGGCTATCCCGTCTGCAGAACGTGCAGGAAACAAGTGTCTGCAAAAGGCAGCAACACTTCGAATCTAATGGCACATCTGCGTGACCATCACCCACGTCTCTACAGCCAGTGCAAGGTGAGTTAACATTAGCATTTTAGCTTAAATGCATGACGCGAGGACTTTTGGTTGAGGGAGAATGCAATGAGTCACTATATACTGCAGCCGCAGCGCCCTCTGCCGGCATTTAAACCGTGTCACGGACACTCTGTTGCTGGATGAAGCATCTTATTTGTTGATGATGAAGAGAAATATACAATTATTTCCTTGTCATTGATTTGTTTACTTATTCAATGCCATTTATACTTGAACATTTGGATTTGATTACATAGTGTAGTAGTTATTTTAGTAATTTGTTTAAAGTGGCTATTTATTTTAAATACATATTTTTTTAAGGTTGACTTCAAGTCAAGTGTGGACTGGAGTTTTAGATTTTCATTTTGAAAATGAAGAAAACAAGTATATGAGAAAACAAGTGGTGTTTCTTTGATTTGTTTACATATTGTTTATGTTTTGAATGTTTGGATTTGTATAATTTAAACCTGCACTGACTACTGTAACATGTTCCAGAAAAATAAGCTATTTGTTCCTTTACTTGTGAAAAGTTGCACTTTTGCTAAGGCTTTGTGTTATTTTAGGTTTAATAAACACTGTTAAACCTTTTCTAAACTATTTCAGTTTGTGTAGAACAGGACTATCAATGCTTTCTGAACATATGCAACACCGTTTAAAAAATACCGCGATAATACCGAAAACCGTGATAATTTTGGTCACAATAACCGTGAGGTTAAATTTTCATACCGTGACAACCCTAGTTAGAAGCCCAATAGTAAATGTCAATTTCACTTCATTGTTCCTGTTCAGGTGGACTAGGTAATAACCTTTTAGTTCAGTGGGAGCTGAACCTCGGTAAAAGGTTGTGAGGGCTTGTGGAAATGTAAACGTATTACCATAGTTTTAGTACTGTTTTATTATATTATATAACCTTAGTATTTAGTGGTATTTACATAAACACATTTTGGCACCAGACCTGATCATGATATAAATAATAATGAATGGTGCACCATACAAAAGCTTTTTAAATTTAATTATAAGCTTAGAACTGTTCTTATTGTCAATAGCAGTAAAGATCAGTTTACAGCACGAGGAACTTGTCTTGGTGTCAGGTGCAATAATAAATTATGGTACCAAAATAGTTAAAAAACATACTAAAAATACCATACAAATGAGTAGAATAAAGAATAATAAGATTATCAGAACAGATTTGAATAAAAAATGGCACCTATTTCATTTAACTTAATCATCTGTGCTTTCTATATATTTTATTGAAATCCACCGAAGAGGTTATTTGATTATCATTGTTACGCTGACATCATAGACATGAATTCATAGACGATTGGGCGCTGGAGAGCATCGCGGCCATTTCGGATAGGTCTCCTCACTCTCCAAAGGCAATGCAGAATGAGCAACTGATAGAATTTTACATTTTAATTTATTTAGTTTAATTATATTTATATTTTAATTATCATGCCATACCATATCTTATTGTGTGAAAAACATTAATAAAATGTGTTTTTTAGTTGTGTAAGCACGTTCCTCTGTAGAAATGAATGCACTGGGGGCGAAGGAGACCTATCTAAAATGGCGGCCATCCTCTACATTGGTTTTTTCAACATGGCGCCTGCGCGGTAGGCAGTCAAACGTTTGACTCTGCCCACGTTGTGCCCCGCCCCGATCTGCGTACTGCAATCAGGGGTATTTGCGCAGTTTTGCTCAAAAACATCAGTTCTGTGATCCACTCGCTGTTCACCTCCTCTCCTGTGGGTTGGAACCCGCACCTTCGCGCACTGGTATTACGTCATCCGAATTCTGCTCGGTTTGGTAGCCGGACTCGGCTCCGTGTTTGAAATTTGTTTCCCTACCGCTCCGCACAGAAGCGGCAAAAAATAAATAAATTTGCGCTCATAACAAGTGGATTCTCAGTGCTCTGCTCATAAAACAGAAGACCTGCAGGTCTCTGTGAGTTAAAACATCCTAATACTGTTTCAGTTGTAAAAGTTGTGCTCCATCCCTGTTTGAACTCAGAAGTTGCTTCTTGATGCCACAGATATGTGATGATTTAGCTTGTTTCTTTATTTTACTCCAGAATAAGAGATTAAATTATTACAAAAGCAGTTTAATGTAGTTAAATTAGGCATTCAAATGATTCTAACAAGCTGCAGTGTGTGTGTGTGTGTGTGTGTGTGTTTGTGTGTGTGTGTGTGTGTGCGTGTGTGTGTGTGTGTGTGTGTGTGCGCACGCGTGCACACACGAGCGTGTTGTGAACTGGTGTTGTGATTTTGCACTGATGTAGCCATCCTTACGCTGACAAAAATGTAGCTAAGTAACTTTCACTTTGAGTACATTTTATTTACGAAACCTTTTACTTTTACTTGAGTAAAAATTTAGGCAAGTACTTTTACTTGTACTTGAGTAAATAATTATCAAAGTATTCATATTCGTACTTAAGTAGGAAACTTTAGTACTCTTTCCACCTCTGCCCATGGGGATGGGTCAAATGCGGAGGAGTAATTTCACCAGTGTGTGATGATGACTAATGGGGCGTTATCACCTTTTTTACCATACTTGAGAAGCTCTAATAACTGGTCAAACAGCTCACCTCACAGAACAACAGCATGTCCTCAAAGTCACCAAGTTTGCTGACTTGGGGAGGAGCAGCTGAAGCCATAGAGACTACGTTCATTTACATATAGATATAGGCATATAGCAGTTTTATCTAAGCAATTTAAGGTACAAAGGATTCATTATAACAGAATAAAATGCTGAACATATAATTTGTTAAATAATGGGTGATCTTTTTTATTGGGTGTAATCAGTGCACGAAAAGCGGAGTTGTAATTGCTCACACAACCTTGACAAAAGACTAAAGAATTTATATTCTCTCTCCCACTTTCACCTGAGTAACACTGAACCATCCAAAAAGTGCTGATAATGTATAAAATGGCTAAACGACCATTTGTATTTTCATTTTAGTTCAGAACTGAACCCACAGAATGGAATAAAAAAGACAAAAACAAAACCTTACAAGAACCACAAACTTACATCTAATAAAAAATAATATGCTAATTTTACTGAGACTGCTCTCAGAACATGTTTTTTTTACAGGGAGTAATGGGACTAAAACAGAACTGAGAGCGAATTTCTAATCTAAATCAATAAATAATCAAGTGGCCTCAAAGATAAAACCAAAATGTTGTTGGGACATTTTCTCAGTGATTCAAGAAATTGTCATTAGAAAATGTGAACAGAGGCCGACAAAACTGTAGTTTCCTGTTCAAATGACAGCAGGACTAAAGTATCACTGCCAGATCGATTACAGGATGTCGATGCAAAACAGTTTGTTGGAAAACATCCAGCAGCAACATGAAAACCGGGCATTTGCTGCTGTTTGAGACCAATACATGCAGCTCTTTGTGCCATCCTAATGGCTAGAAAGATCTGAAAATAGAAATGAATGCATTTGACCATTTGGATCTGAAAAAGACCAACAACATCAGCATAGGTAAAATGGCAGGTCTATCAGTATTTTGCGCTTCATAAAACTGTTTATAGGGCGATAAAATTGCCTCTCACTGATCAGATAAAAAGGTAAAAGTGAAATTTATACTGTATTTCAGAGGTTCCCAAGCTTGGGTTCCTGACCCCCCAACGGGGGGCCCCAAAAGATTGCAGGAGGTCCCCACAATTTTGTCTGTGCTGAGGTTATGAGGTTACTAAGTTTATATTTGGAAATATGACATTTATAAAATTCCAATAACACATGCAATAGTGTAATCAGACTCTAAGAGTTATTACTCTGTATGTCTCTACGTAGTTTGCTATGAATCACTTTTACTTGTGTGCATGAGAGCAGGAGTTGGTGTTGGGGGACCCTGCCTGTCTTGGACACAGGAAAACAGGTTAGGAACCAATGCTCTATTTAACGAAGGCTCGTCTAAAGATGAATGAGTTGCTTCTCTCATTCCAGAAAATGCATAGCATACCCAGACCAACTATGATTCATGTCAGGTTAGATGTCTAAAAAAATTATTTCTAAAATGTTTTAATACAATGTATTAAGGGCCTAAATCTGTAACTAGCACATGGTCATAAAGGGTCACAGAGTTTTATTCACATATTTTTAGATCCAGGAACAGATCGTCCAGCAGCTGATAGGCAACATGAGTTAAATAAAAATGGTAAAACTGAGTTTGTTCAGCCTTTGTTCACTAACCCTAACCCATACTTGTTATAGAAATGTTATGTTTTATTATTACTTGATCATTGATTCTATTAACTAATTATTATTAGAAGCACAATTAGGACTGGGTCAGAAGATTATCTCAATAATAACAATAAAAGTGCTTGTGGGACATTGGATAGATGGATGGATGGATGGATGGATGGATGGATGGGTGGGTGGGTGGGTAGGTAGGTAGGTAGGTAAGTAGAAAGACAGACAGACAGACAGACAGACAGACAGACAGACAGACAGATAGATAGATAGATAGATAGATGATAGATGATAGATAGATAGATAGATAGATAGATAGATAGATAGATAGATAGATAGATAGATAGATAGATAGATAGATAGATAGATAGATAGATAGATATTGATGGATGGACGGACAGAGATCAGACTGATAGAGAATGGCAGCTTAATGTTGGACAAGACTCAATACCTTTTTATGCATTTAATCTGCTGAAGTTTTGCAAACAATTTCTCAAGACAGCTTAAAGGGAGTTAACTTGTATATATTTTACAGCAGGAAAATCATATATCAGAATTCTGCTAAAACATATCGCGATGTAAGTTTGTTCTATATTGTCCAGCCCAAAGCACAATCAATTATTACATCTAGTCAACCTGCAAACAATCGTCTGCACAACTGGCGAGGGCTTCACGGAAAAATTCTTTTGGCAGATCGAGCAGAAAAAGAAAAAAATATGAGTGTTAAGCACAAATTCACAAGCCACATTCATTTATTGAAGAAAATGTAGGGTTGGGCATCGTTTGATTTAGAACAATTCCGATTCCAATTCCAATTCCTCATTTCGATTCCAGCTCCTATCGATTCCCGATTCTAATTCTTTCAAGACATGACATGTTTTACATGAGCCAGCTAACCACAGGTCCTACTTGATGAAATAATCTTAACTTGAACATGAATTTTAATTCTATGAACAGTAACATCACCTTCTTTTAGACAAAAACATGTTTTGGAGAAAAAAGAGAAAGACTTGCAGCACAACCAGTGTGTTTGTTTCTGACCACAACCAAAGTCTGGAAGAAGCCTCTGGGATGAGAGGCTGAATGTCTCCAACATATCCAGAAACGTCCAGCTGTTTTCAGCTAAAACTCTCAGGATGATCGTGTCCAGGATGACTGAGAACTACACCTCCATGCTGCAGCAGCATTCAGTCAGAACAGGAAGTGAAAAAATGTAGCTGCTGTCAGTAACAATCTAACAGTTTTTAAACATTAACATTCTCAACAGAAATAGTTCAGAAAGGAAATTAAAATGTTCTTAACTTTGTGTGTGATTTATTATTATTATTATTATTATTATTATTATTATTATTATTTATTATGGCAGAAGCTGGTGTGGTCCACCACAGAGAAGCTGCTCTAGCATGATGACTTTAATTATTCTACAGGTTATTTTTCAGTCTTCTGACGCTCACACACACACACACACACACACACACACACACACACACACACACACACACACACACACACACACACACACACACACACACACACACACACACACGAGTGTTGGTGAGCGGCTGCGTCTGACTGCTGACGCTCCGTGTGTGTTTTTATTTCTGCAGTGAGGCAAACTCACCTCACACCGTCCAGAGTTTGTTCTTTAAAACTTCTATTAAATCCACCGTGCTGACGTATTTTAACAAGTTTCCTCTACGCTGCAGGAGTTAAAGGTTACATTACGGAGTAAAAGTTCGTCAGACGCCGGCAAACCTACAGCTGAAAACACCGATCCGGACCAAGACAGCACAGAACATAATGGAAAGAACACAGAAACACTACTCAAAGAAAGGATAAGAAATGTCACAACCAAACAGAAGCAAGTGGAAAACGAACTGGAAAGAAGACAACTGGACTTAAAAAGGAATTACAAACTTGATGAACAAACGGAGGAACTAATTAAAGCACACATGATTGACCAACAGGAAAAAGAGTTAATGAAAGTAAAAGAAAGACACATAAAGAAGTGAAACAAACTCATCAACAAGAAAAAGAATAAAGAAATACAAGATAACACCACACAAAGCTCATGGGTAGGGCTGGGGGTAAACGATTGTTTTTAAAACGATTATTCTGACCATTATTTTATCGAATAGTCGACTATTCTAATGACTATTTAGAAAATTAATCTAATGATTATTTTTCTATTGCACAATTAACAAAAACCAGAAAATCTCAAATAAATTCCTCAAAAAAATTGATAAATTCTTACTGTAAGAGAATAAACACTACAGGCCTTCCATTTTGTATAACACTGCGTTTATTGTGTTGGTTGGTTATGTTCTGGTGACGTGTAGAACTTGGGAGTGCAGGCTGCTGCCTGAGAGGTGGTAGAAGATGGAGTGTCTCCATGCTGCTTTGTTTTGGTCACTTATGTGCGTGAGGCGAGTGGTGTTACGGGTTAAACCAAACTCAGGTGATATTTTACACTAAACCGAAAACCCACAACACTCTAAATGTAATAAAAGGGAGATCTACACCACAAAAAAGATGAACTCTAAACCAAAACGTAACAGCTTATCCCAACGCAAGAAGCTGTTAGCGAAGATGCTAACAGTAGCTTTACCAACGTTAAGTTCAAGTAACCAAGTTTAAATAAACCAAAAACACCCGGCAGCAAACAGACCAGCACGGAGGAGAGACTGCTACCACCAAAACAGCTCTCCTCATGTCTGAAAGAAGCTCCTTAATGAAGGGAGAAGCGCTCCCGGTGATTTTCTACATCTGCGATAGACATGAAGCAGCGCATCTGACCCCGGAAGTTGTTGTCCGTTGCCGGGAGACGAAGGGGCAAAACAGGAAAATAATCTAGTAGTGGACGGACGTTGTTCCGGGTCTTCGGTATTTGGCAGAGATGTTAGTGAACGCGGAGAAGAGGGCGAACTAGAGGAAAAACAGGCAGATTCCTCCTCTATTTACAAACTCCTGGGGATGCAACAAGTGGGCGCGGTGCGTCGACTTCCGGATCTGACGTCGACAAATTTTTAGAATCGAGCCGTCGACTTCGTCGAGGCTTCGCTACAGCCCTACTCATGGGTATGTAAAATTTCACAATACAAACTAACAAAAGCAGAAGAAAGCATATTAAATAAAGGTTTAAATTTTGCAGTAACACCAAAGAAAATACCATATGATGAATTTATTGTAGCAACAGAAATAGCATGTCAACAGATCACAGATGAGGGAAAGAAAGCAGAACTCAGAAATAATGTAGTTGGGATATTAAAGAACAGCAAAATTCAACACAGCAATATTACAAAAGAAGAACAATCAGCCATGACAGCTTTATCCAAAACGAACAGATAATTATTCTACCGGCAGACAAAGGAAGAACCACAGTAGTAATGGACGAAGAAAAATATAAACAACAGATGAAACAGATGTTAGAAGACAAAAATACATACAAAATACTTTAAAAAGACCCAACAGAAAACATTAAGAAAAACATGAAAAAATTACTGAAGCCACTACAAGAAAAAGGCTAAATAACAGAAAAAATGTACAAACACTGGATTCCTACAGCAAACATAATACTAAGAATCTCCGCTGCAGCTGGCACCTCTTTGCCCTGCGCCTTCCGCGCCAGAGCTGCATAACTCTAGCAGCACCTTGTGAAACATAGTATCTACCGCTTTTTTAACTCTGATCCGCTTAAATAACCTTAATTCCCTCCAACCTGACACAGCCAATCAAAACAACGGAAGATTTGATTTCGCCACGGAACAGAACACGTTGACGGCTTTGCCGCGGGTCGCCTCCAATGTGTCAGGTAATAAAAGCGATAGTGACGAACTTCGCTGATTGTGGTTGTTTGTCGCCTCCCATGTGTCGAGCCCATTACAAACAGACTAGTACACCCAAAAGACAAAATACCAGCAAGACATAAATGTGGAGTCGTTTACGAAATCCCATGCAAACTCTGCTATAAAACATACAAAGGAGAAACCGGACGCCAACTAAACACACGAACAATAGAACATAGAAAGGAGTGTGAGAGAGAAACAAGTCAAAGACATACAAGAGCAGCAAAACCAGAAGCAGAAAGTACAATAAAGAAGTCAGCCCTAACAGATCACTGCACAAGAGAAAACCGTATAACAGAAATACAAAAGATGGATAAAGGAAGCCATCGTAATAAGGAGACGTGGATGCGGGACCATGGACAGAGACGATGGGGTCTACACATTGGATTGTGCATGGGACTGCATCATCGGTGAGGGGAGAGCGGGCAGCAGAGGGCGACAACATCCTCTGCTGCCCGCGGATAAACGGAGTAGAAAGTGACGCCACCATCAGCGTCAGCTCTGAGGAAGTTTGCAGCCGTGAATGAAACTGTCAGCAAGGTAAAAAGAAACCGTTTCTGTGTTTTAAAAAAGAACCAACAATGCAAACGCATTTGTTTATATTTGGCCGCTGCACATCGGGTGGGGGGAGGGGGCACTCAGTGCTGCACACAGACAGCTGGTGTGATCAGATATGAAAAACATTGATCACAATTTGCAGATCACATTTATTTTTCACGGAGATCAGCCGCGGATTCCTCTTCCGGTCAGCATTCTAGGAATCGAAATAAAAAACTTTGAATGATTCCGGGAAAAACTAACAGTTGGTCCCCGTTCCAGTCGAAAACAACAGGATTTGGAGTCTTACTCTTTAACTCATTCACTGCCAGCCGTTTCCTGATCAGAAAAGCTCTACGAAAACCTGACTGGAAGCTATCATAGATGTTATGTTCATCAAGAGCAGCTGTGAGCTGTTTAGCCACAACCTTTTCCAAGATCTTGGAGATGAAAGGAAGTTTAGAGATGGGTCTGAAGCGGCTATGGAGAGAGGCGTCAAGGCTCGTTTTTTTAAAAGCGGGTAGATTACAGCGTTCTTAAAGTAAGCAGGGACCTGACCAGAAACCAGAGAAGCATTAATTATAGAGAGCACACTGGGACCAATGGACTGAAAAGCACTTTTAAACAAAGATGAGGGTAAGATGTCGAGGGGGCATGCAGAGGTCTTCATAGAGTTAACTAGTTTGGTTAACTCAGGCAAAGAAACAGGAGCAAAGCTATCTAGGATGATGGGCCTGGTTGGAGTCGGGAGAGGCGGTGATAAGGCTGAAGGAGAGATCGTCGTCGTCGTCTTCCTCCGCTTATCCGGGTCCGGGTCGCGGGGGCAGCATCCCAACTAGGGAGCTCCAGGCCGTCCTCTCCCCGGCCTTGTCCACCAGCTCCTCCGGCAGGACCCCAAGGCGTTCCCGGACCAGATTGGAGATGTAACTTCTCCAACGTGTCCTGGGTCGACCCGGGGGCCTTCTGCCGGCAGGACATGCCCGAAACACCTCCCCGGGGAGGCGTCCAGGAGGCATCCTGACCAGATGCCCAAACCACCTCAACTGGCTCCTTTCGATCCGGAGGAGCAGCGGTTCTACTCCGAGTCCCTCCCGAATGTCCGAGCTCCTCACCCTATCTCTAAGGCTGAGCCCGGCCACCCTACGGAGGAAACTCATTTCGGCCGCTTGTATCCGCGATCTCGTTCTTTCGGTCATTACCCAAAGCTCATGACCATAGGTGAGGATTGGGACGTAGATCGACCGGTAAATCGAGAGCCTGGCTTTCTGGCTCAGCTCCCTCTTCCCCACGACAGATCGGCTCAGCGTCCGCATCACTGCAGACGCCGAACCAATCCGCCTGTCGATCTCCCGATCCCTCCTACCCTCACTCGTGAACAAGACCCCGAGATACTTAAACTCCTCCACTTGAGGTAGGACCTCTCCCCCGACCCGGAGGTGGCAAGCCACCCTTTTCCGGTCGAGAACCATGGTCTCAGATTTGGAGGTGCTGATCCTCATCCCAGCCGCTTCACATTCGGCCGCGAACCTACCCAGCAAGAGCTGAAGGTCAGAGCTGGATGAAGCTAGTAGGACCACATCATCCGCAAAAAGCAGAGACGAGATTCTCCTGCCACCAAACTCGACACACTCCACACCACGGCTGCGTCTAGAAATTCTGTCCATAAAAGTGATGAACAGAACCGGTGACAAAGGGCAGCCCTGGCGGAGTCCAACCCTCACTGGGAACAGGTCCGACTTACTACCGGCTATGCGGACCAAACTCACGCTCCTCTGGTAAAGGGACTGAATGGCCCTTAACAGAAAGCCACCCACCCCATACTCCTGGAGCGTCCCCCACAGGGTGCCCCTGGGGACACGGTCATAAGCCTTCTCCAAATCCACAAAGCACATGTGGATTGGTTGGGCAAACTCCCATGCCCCCTCCATCACCCTTGCAAGGGTATAGAGCTGGTCCACAGTTCCACGGCCAGGACGAAAACCACATTGCTCCTCCTCTATCTGAGATTCAACTATCGATCGGACCCTCCTCTCCAGTACCTTGGCGTAGACCTTTCCAGGGAGGCTGAGGAGTGTGATCCCCCTATAGTTGGAACACACCCTCAGGTCACCCTTCTTAAAGATGGGGACCACCACCCCGGTCTGCCACTCCCTAGGAACTGCCCCCGATGACCACGCAATGTTGTAGAGACGTGTCAACCATGACAGCCCTACAACATCCATAGCCTTGAGATACCCAGGACGAACCTCATCCGCCCCCGGGGCTCCGCCGCTGTGTAGTTGTTTGACTACCTCAGCAACTTCTGCCCCCGAGATCGGACAGTCCATCCCCAGGCCTCCCAGCTCTGGTTCCTCCTCGGAATGCGCATTGGTGGGATTGAGGAGCTCCTCAAAGTATTCCTTCCACCGTCCGACTATAGCCTCAGTTGACGTCAGCAGCTCCCCATCCCCACTGTAAACAGTGTGAGCGAGTTGCTGCCTTCCTCTCCTGAGGCGCCGGACAGTTTGCCAGAACCTCTTTGGAGCCGCTCGATAGTCTTTCTCCATGGCCTCACCAAACTCCTCCCACGCCCGAGATTTTGCCTCGGCAACTGCCACTGCTGCACCCCGCTTGGCTATCCGGTACCTGTCTGCTGCCTCCGGAGACCCACAGACCAGCCACGCCCTGTAGGCCTCCTTCTTCAGCCTGACGGCTCCCCGAACCTCTGGTGTCCACCAGCGGGTACGGGGGTTGCCACCACGACTGGCACCGGCCACCTTACGACCACAGCTAGCAACAGCCGCCTCGACAATCGCAGAGTGGAACAAGGCCCACTCGGACTCAATGTCCCCCACTGCTCTCGGGACGTGGTCAAAGCTCTGCCGGAGGTGGGAGTTGAAGACCGTCTTGACAGGTTCTTCTGCCAGGCGTTCCCAGCAGACCCTCACTATGCGTTTGGGTCTGAGATGCTAGATCTAACCTTATTGACTTTGTCCACAAAGAAAGACAGAAAGTTCTCACAGTCTGCAACAGAGTGGATGGAGGCTGTAGGAGAGGCAGGAGAGACGATGCTGCTGATGGTGTTAAACAGACCTTGGGGTTCCGTTTGCTCTGGGACACCAGGTTGGAAAAATAGGAAACCCTAGCTTCTCTGACTGCAGAGTTAAAGGATGTCAGAAGATCCTTTAGATGCAGCAGATGGACATGGAGATGGGTTTTCTTCCATAAGCACTCAGTTTTTCGGCTTCAGGCCGCAAATGCTGTCATTAAACCAGGGAGTAGGGTTCACTGCAGGAACTGATCTGGTTCTGACAAGACAGATGTTGTCCAGAATGGAGAGGCAGTGCCCGTTAAACTAAGTTATGGAATCTGGATCATTATCAGAAGAACAGGGTGGATCAAATGCAGCAGAAAACTGCTAGCTGTGCTCTCATTAAGAAAATGAGAACTAACCAGACGAGGAGCAGGAGGTGGGGATGCAGAAACTGACAAGTCAAAGAAAATGCAATGGTGATCTGAAATGTAAACGTCCTTGGGACAAACACTGTCAGCGTTTAGAACAAGGGTAAAAACAAGGTCTAAAGTGTGCCCCATGATGTGTGTGGGGCCAGAAACATGCTGGGTAAAGCTGAAGAAGTCCATGAGGCTGGAGAAGCTCATGGCAAAGTGGTCTGAGGGATCATCAGCGTGGATGTTAAAATCACCAACAATCACCAGTCACGAGTCACCAGTCACCAACAATCACTCACTTACTTATTTAATAAGAACAAGTATTACACAGTTTCCCTGACTGGGAACTTAAGGAAACTGCCTATTAAACTCGCAAACCAAAGCCTTGACTTCCAACTTATTTTTAGATGTTTAATAACTGCTAATAATTGCCAAAAGATTTTAAAGCTAATTCTTCTAAAAGCATGAGAATGTGATCCAGCAGCATACCTTGATTGACATAAATTATTAACTGTCAATGTAAAAATTGGACCATCTTGTTACTTTGTTACTTATTTTTTTCTTTTTGACTGTTGGTTTCAAAACATTTAAAAAAGAACTGAAGGAGTTCATAGATTTTCTGAAATTATTCCATGAATGAATCAAAGCTGAGGACATCCTTAGGAGTGTTATGGGGGCTGGTTTTGGATAAAATTTCAGTTGCGTTAATTTTTTAAACCTTATTTACAAAACCAAAACAAAAATCCCACACATTATTTAATTAGCATTTTGGTTTATTTGTGACGACGAAGATAAGGTGAAGGTTTTCACAGCAAAAAAAATCCTAATCTGGATTATTTTAGAGAATGCTTCAAAATGGGAATCATTTCCCTCTACAGCTATGCTCTAGCTCACACATTGAAGAGATGAGCAGATGTTTAAACTGCATAGACGGTATGTCACATGTAATTAAACCACATCTGGACAGCATGAGGGAACAATTTTATACATTAGTGTTCTCCACTCATTTTCCAACATCAGTGTTGAATAAGAGTGAATAGATTAGCTTTTAATCTGTGCCTGTAACTTTTTATAATGTTGGACTCGTCTCATCTAAATTTATAATCCCAGTTAAAGGTCATGATACTGCAGCTGAATGTAGAAGTTAGCACCTCCAGTTACGCAGTTAGCGCTGCTGATTCTTCTCTCAAGTGTCATAAAATCACAGCAGAGGAAAGGGAGTTCTCCGGGAGGTTCTAATTAAAAAGGTGTCACTCCAACATCAAGACTGTGAAAACAGCACCAAGAAGCTGTTGTTAATGAAAATGTTCAATTTATTTTTCTGCTTCCTGTATCCTGCATTTTTGGGCTGTTTGCTGTTGAGCTGCATTTCTTCTGATTGTTCTTTTGACAGAATAATCAGACAATCTGCCAACTACCACTCAGAACGCATCGAGTCGTGACGTTTTTGTCCGCTCAATATACCAAGCACCGGTGTCAGCTGCATACAGTGTTGTGAGATCGACTTGTTTCCAAGCAGCCAGGCTCTTGTGATCTTTTAAAGTGGTTTTCATCAACAGTTATTTCGACTGTCTTGAATCATCTGACCATTCTGAGACAAACAGGCTGTTTTTGCTCATTAAACCTGTAGTTGGGTGCCAGAAGGTTAACAACACTCAACCAGTGTTGTGTCAATATAAATACCTACAAGAAATGTAAATAATGATTAAAATCAAAATGGATGTTTAGAGACTTTGTGACAAAGGCTTATTACGTTTTATCTAAACATATGAAAAATACTAAAAATAGCAGTTTGCTAGAAATGAGTATTTTAACACCATCATGGCCATCCCTGGAGTGGTGTTAGATGAACACCTGTCATGCTAATGATCATCTGAAGGATGACAGATCTCTCATTGTCTTTTTCACATATGTACTTCTTTTTTTTCCTTTTTGTTTATTAAATATATTATTTTTAGATACGATTCATCTACTTGTCCGATACATTTTTAGATCATTTTCTACTCAGTTGTTTCGTTTTGCAATTTTTGAAAACAAACTGTGTATGATAGAATCAGGTGCAAAAACATGATGAAAAACAGATAAACTATGAAAAACTACTGATCAAGCTCATTTTGAAAAGCTTGCACTGACTACAGATTTCAGACTACAGTGAAAGAGGACATAGGTTTACAGGAACTGATAAAGATCTCTCTCTAGTTCATACCCTTGAACATAAGGCTAAACAAGTATGCAGCTAACTTGAGATTAGAGATTAGATTAGAATATTGATTGGACAACGACAAAAGCATTCAACACAAATATCATAAGCCCTAAAAAATAATAAATACAATAAGATTTGCATCTATTGAGCCAGGAAGTGCCTTTTAACAGAGTAAGACAGGCAGAATGACAAACACACATGCAGCATCTGCTTTGCACTTCTGAACATAAGCCCCGTTAGTGCAACAGACGTGGAATTACCATTATTCCCCATTTTTCCTCCCATAGTGCAGCCCACCGGGCCGCCAACTGCCACCGAGCCCTTTCAGGCACCGCAGCTTCCCATCTGCTCACCAGTTCACTCAGGGACGAGCAGGCAGAGGAGCAGCCATGGAGGAGATTCAAGTGCCCAGCTAATCTGCTTTGCATAAAAAGCCCTAACAAGACTGTGTGCTGCTTTTACAGAAACCAAACTCCCTTTGTGAGTCAAATTGATGGATACTGATGATATCCTTACTAAAGACTTTTCCTTCTACTTTCATTTTTCGGGTTGTCACTCTTCCCTGGGGAGTCCTTAAAGTGGACATCTCATTTTTAGCAGGAGATTTCATTACTTGGTATTTTGGATCATAGTGGTGAAAATTCCAGGCATCCTCAGGCAAAAATTTTTTTTTTGAGGATTCAGAGTTTTGAAGTGGAAATAAAATGTGTCTTCTGCCTACGGCAAGCAGACAAGAGGTAACAATGCATTTATATTTCTCAAATATGAATGCATTGTTAGCTTTCATATCAGGAATGCAGAGAATTAAAGGCAAAAACATAACAAAAGTGACTGCTTATGCCCTTTGGTGGATTTTAGGCTTTTTTGCACACAAAGCAAAAACTCCTCACAGATTTTCATTGATCTTCAAGGGAGGAATGCAAGTCTCTTCAAAAAGCTTCAGTTTGTGTTTGTTGAAGTAGGTCAGACTCTGCTCTGATTGCATCAAACAGCCTGTTTTCAGTTTTAAAACAAAGTTTTTCAGAACGTATAATTCTTCCAATGCTGCGACAGAATCGTAACTACAAGTTCATAAGGCCCGTGTTCTGATTGTGTCAAACAGGTCTTTAACAATCACTGTTGCACTTTCATGTTCTCAAGTTAAGTCCTGATTTGTTGTTGTTTTCAGTGCTTGCGTTCCCGAATTTTTCAGATCTATTTATTAAAACTCCTGTTTGCTTTGAAGCAGGAGTGTCCAAAGTGGGGGCCAAGGGCCATTTTTGGCCCATGGAGTGATTTTATGTGGTGCACAACTGCTATGTGATGTTATGGACCTCCAGTCGATGCAATTGTTGCAGATAAAAACAAAATAAATATAATTAGGGCAAGATTAATTCTTGTAAAGCCTAACAGAAACAATTACCAACCTTCTTAAAATAGAAACAATACCATTCTTTATTAACTAACTAATTAATTAATTAATCTCTTAACCCTCCCACTGTCCTAATGGTTGTGACCCCGTCAGGAAAGTTCACCATTGAGCAGGGTTGATGGTTTATCCCTTGAGTCCACGTGGCAGGGGTGAGGAGTGAGCAACACCTCACCCCTGCCACGTGGACCTCAAGCGATAAACCATCAATGCTGCTCAATGGTCAACTTTCCTTGCAGGGTCACCCATAAATACAGTGGGAAGGTTAAGTGTTGGTGATGTTGTAACAAGTCAATTTCCCCACTGTGGGATCAAAAATCTATTCTATTCCAATGGCATTTTTTTTCTCCTTATATGTAAAACTTTTTTGTAGCTGTGTCTCCTTGCTCTGCAGCCTCACCCGTCTTCATCTCTCCCACAGCCATATGCCCACTGTTGCACCACCACAGTCATCAACGACTTTCAGCTTTCAATACAGCAATCACACACGTTTGGAGCAGGGCAGGCAACCTGAGAGGAAAGAGAAGAAGTTCTCCAAATCTGCAAGGTTTTCACAGAGAGAACCAGACAATGTTTCAAGGAAGAAGTAGAAACATGGAACATTTTGTCTTGTATGTCCCAAAACAGCTACCATAGATAGTGCATGCCTATGGCGCATTAACCACAGTTTATGTAAATAAAAACGTACATTTTCAAGCTAATAGGAATACTTAGACTAGACGTTGAGAATTATTAATGAAAAGGACAAATTTGTCAGTGGGATACCCTGAATTCAATAATAACCAAGTAAAAATATTACACACTGTGTATTTAATGTATGTACTAATGGAGCAGACATGATAATCGTCAGTAAATTTTTTCTAAATGTTGGGAAAATTGTGTGTGATTCTACATAAAAATGAATGTAATGTTTTATGTTGTCACGCGCTAATCTAACAATGATATAATGGTGCTCATCTTTTACTTTTTCACACAATTAAAAGACTATTTCACATGTAGTTAGTTACAGTCATCTGGATCCATGTTTTCTGTCCGGTGAACTCTTCTGACACAGATGTTGTCTGAGAGAACAACCTTAACCAGACAAATGATTACAAAATAACTGAGGAAAGGGTTTCTTATGACCTCAAAATATTTCCTCATCTATAACAATGTGGCTTCACCATAACTGCTGGTTTTGTGTTTAGTGTAAGAAGATGTAAACAGTTACAAACTGTTCTAAAAACAAAGGTTCACCCTTATGGGCTCGACACACGGGAGGTGACATCGCCTCTCCTCCATTCATTTTCAATGAGACATACACGCCAAAGAGATAATCGCGGGTCTCCCTCCTACCAAGCGAAACGCGAAAAACGTGCGTGTGAAATTTTGCGCTTGTGCACGTGTTGTGCACAGGCAACCCAGCGACGCAATCCCAGAAAGTTGAAACATTTTCAACTTTTCATCGCTGTCACTCGGACGACCAATCAACGGAGGTTTCATTCACTGACCAGTGAGCGGACAGGATGCTCCGTACACCTCCGAGCAAACATGGAGGAGAAGTTGATTATTATTATGTTTTATATAGCAGGGTTGTCACGGTGTGAAAATTTAACCTCACGGTTATTGTGACCAAAATTACCACAGTTTTCGTTATTATCACGGTATTTTTTTAAACATGCTACATTTTCACACAACTAAATAAACCCTGTATGTCAGGAAATATTGTCCTCAGTTTGTGTCTAAATTTTGCCTAAAATGTGTTATTTTGTAATTATGTTGTTTATTTGTTTACATTTTTCCCTTTAGTCTTTAAAATACCAGTATTTGCCCACAACTTCTTATTTTATGTCTGTTTGATGTCATCATTTTAAAAATATTAGATCAGATGATACTCAGTACTCAAGTAGCCTTCTAGTCAGATATTTTTTTACCCTTACTTGAGTAATAAACCCTATATTAGGAAAATATCCTCGGTTTGTGTCTTTCCAGTGAGCTTTGCAGATGTGGGAAAATGTCATCAGGCAGTAATCATTGTTAAATTCATAATTATTCTCGGAGAGAGACCAACTCTTATCTGCCCCTGGGAGCCCCGTAATGCATAGCGTCATTTCAACATGGGGATGTCCGTGACACGGTTTATATGCAGGTAGTGGCGCTGCGGCTGCTTTATATAGCGACTCGTTGCATTCTCCCTCAACCCAAATCCTCGGATCACGCATTTTAGCTAAAACACTAACGTTAGCTTGCCTTGCATTGACTGTAGAGTTGTGGGTGATGGTCACGCGGATGTGTCATGAGATTTGAAGCGTTGCTGCCTTTCACAGACACTTTTTCTGCACTGCTGCAAACAGGATAGAAGTCTTCTATAAACTGTCCTCTGCATTCTTCCAATATCTAAAAGATGCCCGTACTTCCCACTTTGTCTTCTTTGAGGGGTAATAAATGTCCTCCTGAGCGCTGCCGTCTCCTCCTTTGGCCATTACAGTATTTCAGCTTTAGCTTCAAGAAAGTTTTGGTTGTAAACAACAAAGCGCGCATGTGCCGCCGGCAACTTCAGCAGATGATACGGTGGCTAGTAAGGGTCACCGCGCCTACACCGCAGCCACGGTAAACCCACCGAGATAATATAGTTTTTTTTAAAAACAAGACGGTTATTATTATTGTCAACTTTTATTTTACCAGGGTTAACCGCTACACTGGTTACCGTGACAACCGTATTATATAGTAAATTCAGAAGTAAGATTTCACATAACTCTAGCAGCACCTTGTGAAACATCATATCTACCACTTTATTAACTCTGAACCTACCTAAATAACCTTAATTCCCTCCAACCTGACACAGCCAAGCAAAACAACGGAAGTTTCGGTTTCGCCATGGAACAGAACACGTAGACGGCTTTGCCGCTGGCCGCTGCCACGGATTGCCTCCCGTGTGTCAGGTAATAAAAGCGACAGAGACAAATTTCGCTGATTGCGGTCGTTTGTCGCCTCCCGTGTGTGGAGCCCATTACCCTGAATAAAAGAAGACCATTATAAAAACAGTTAACAATGTTATGTTTGACGTTACGGAAGCAGAATTAAACATCAGCTGAGTTTGAGACAAAAGTAAGAACTGTCGTTTCTCGTTTTGGCACCACAGGGGTAAAGTTAATATCCAGTGTTGGCATTTCGTTTGGTTTTTATAGTTTATTATTTTTATTTGTGTCCTTTCCACTGTGTATAACATTGATAAGCATCAAACTATTGCCACCAGACCAAGACTTACTAAAATCAGTATGAGAGCTCAAACAGAAGTAAATATCACTATAATATCATGTTGTTAGAAATCCATAATGCGTTGGCAGAGATTGTATCTTCTCTTGATGTTGTCAGACATTATGGAAGCAGCTGGGATGAGAAATAACTCCTCTAAATCCGAGACCATGGTCTTAAATCGGAATAGGGTAGAACACCTTGTCCAGGTCAGGGATGAGGTCTTGCCTCAAGTAAAGGAGTTCAAGTATCTTGGGGTCTTGTTCACGAGTGAGGGAAAGCTGGAGTGTGAGGTCGATAGGCAGATTGGTGCTACATCTGCAGTGATGCGGGTGTTGTACCGATCTGTTCTGGTGAAGAGAGAGCAGAGTAGGAAGGCAAAGCTCTCGATTTACCGTTCGATTTGCGTTCCGACCCTCACCTATGGTCACGAGCTTTTGGTAGTGACCAAAGGAATGAGATCGTGGATGCAAGCGGTCAAAATGAGTTTTCTCCGCAGGGTGTCTGGTAGGGCTGCAACTAACGACTATTTTAATAGTCGACTAGTCACCGACTATTGAAACGATTAGTCGACTAATCGGATAATTATTAAATTTTTTGTTAAATTTAGCATGAGATTGCTTTCATTATGTGAAAAATGATAATAAACACAAGAAAGATGGGTACTTCAATGGGAAATGCATATTTTATTGAACTTTGCTGCTGATAGGCCAATTCATACTAAAGTAAATAAAAATGCCCTGTCTAACACCAATTAGGCACAGTGCTCAGTCAGTCTAGACATAAATGCATAAATAAAATTAAAATACTTTTGTCAGGCACAGTCGGGTATAACATTAAATCTGTCTTTTTTAAAAGCGAAAATACATTTAAAAAATGTACAATGTACATCCAAAACAAAACGTATTGGCATTCGTGTTATTTAAATCTTACCGAGGCGAGTCAGACTCTGTTTCATTCAACTGTCCAACGTGCTTTCTCTTTAAGTGTTCATGCATCACAGAGGTGCTGCCGTGATACGCAAAGACTGCTTTGCAAATAATGCAGGTAAACTTTTTATTCACCGAATCCAGGCTAGAATGCTCCCAAACTTTTGATGTTTTGGTACGCGTAGCTGCTGTGTTGGACGCCGCCATTTCTGTTAGTTGATGCTCAGCAGAGAAGCTATTTGGCATGTGCGACTCTCGGCAGAGATTGTAATGAAGTGACATGCCTCACTCAGTCGGAAAAAACACATCCGGCGACAACGTCGACAATGAAATTCATTGTCGACTATCTCTATTGTCGATATTTGTTGACAACATCAACGAATCGTTGCAGCCCTAGTGTCTGGGCTCTCCCTTAGATATAGGGTGAGAAGCGCAAACATCCAGGAGTGGCTCGGAGTAGACCCGCTGCTCCTCCACATCGAGAGGTGCCAGTTGAGGTGGCTCAGGCTTCTGGTCTGGGCGCCTCCTTAGTGAGGTATTTTGGGCACGTCCAACTGGAAGGAGACTCAAGGGAGATCCAAGGCATGGTGGACAGACTAACTCTCTTGGCTGGTCAGGGAACTCCTTAGGATTCCTACGGAGGAGCTGGCCCAAGTAGCTGGGGAGAGGGAAGTCTGGAAGTCTGGGCCTCTCAGCTTAGGCTGCTGCCCCCATGACCCGACGCCGGATAAGTGGATGAAAATTCACAACTTTAAGCACATTGAATTATCTCTGTGTATGAATGTGCTCTATAAATAAAGCTGCCTTGCCTTTAATATTAAATAATAGTAAAACTAATTTACTTGCTTAACACAAAAGCTCTAAAAACCATGTCTGACAACGCTTAATTGACAGACATGTTTTATCGAGTTAAGAGAGCAAAAATAATAAAATCCTAAACAAATAGAAGACATTTAGTACTTTATTTTACATTTTATGGCTCTTACAAACATTAGACCATAGATTAGTCATTCCTTTATTTATAGATTTAGTTTGTTCCGTATTTAAGTTAGTCACACATGCCTAGCCTGGTTCACCTCATACATATCGGATCGTACTCAGTTCATTCAACTTCAATCTCACTCTTCTAGTCCTTCCCCGGTTACTGCAGGAGTTCCCCAAGGCTCAGTTCTAGGCCCTCTTTTATTTATCATCTATTTGCTCCCCATGGTTACATTTTCCGCAAATACAACGTTGATTTTCACTGTTATGCTGATGACACCCCGCTGTACATTTCCTCCAATCCAAATGCATCCCTTCCACCAATCTCCCTCTCTAACTGTCTATCTGAAATTAGATCTCAGCTCTCTCAGAACCTACCAAAACTAAACAGCAATAAAATGGAACTCCCACTCATTGGCACTGCTTCTGTTTTTAAAAATTCTCCCAATTTCTCTGTCAATATTGACGACTCCACAGCTCACCCATCTTTACAGGTAAAAAGTCTTGGTGTCATACTAGATGGTACATTTTCTTTCCAATCGCACTATTACCATGTTACTCGAGCCGCATATTACCATCTTCGCAATATCAACAGACTGTGTCCTTTTCTCACACCTCATGCTGCTGCAATCCTCGTTCATAGTCTCATCACCTCTCGCATCGACTACTGTAATTCCCTTCTATTTGGTCTCCCAACTAATTCAATTCAATTCAAAAATACTTTATTAATCCCAGAGGGAAATTGATTAAATCCCTTCATAAACTCCAACTTCTCCAGAACTCTGCAGCACGCATCATTACTGGGACCCCCTCAAGAAATCACATCACTCCTATTCTTAAAAACCTTCACTGGTTGCCAATAGAAACCAGGATCGTATACAATATCCTACTACTTACATTTAAATCTATACATAGCATGGCTCCACTTTATCTATGTAATTTACTAACTATTGCAATCACTTCCCGATCTCTTAGATCCTCATCTGCACTTCATCTGTTTCAACCTCGAGCTCGCCTTACCACCATGGGGAGCAGAGCTTTCAGTTGCTCTGCTCCACGGCTCTGGAACTCACTTCCCTCTGCCTTTAGAAATACAGAATCTTTTCCATTATTCAAGGCACACCTCAAAACCCACTTATTCAAACAAGTTTATTCCCTTTAGACCTAGACTTTAGAATTGTTTCAAATTTTTATGTAACTTGCTTGTTCTTATTGCCCTATCTAACCTCGGTTGTTTTTTGCTTTTATCTTTGTAAGGTGACCTTGTGTTTGAGAAAGGCGCCCTCAAATAAAATGTATTATTATTATTATTATAAAAGTTGCAATTGATTAGAACACTTATATTTTTGAAGTGGGTTTTCAAAAGCAGGATTTTTAACCATTGAATAAACATTTTGATTTTAAAATCTGCAATTATGTTTGCTATTTTCCTCCCTTTTATGAAATTCAACAGCTGATTGAGCATCCTCTAAATGTCGATTTAGTATACTTTTAACCAAACAATTACGGCTTTGCTCCAAAGGCCCATAGGTGATAAGTTGTTGCAGATAGGAAACAATCACCGAGGCACTACTGGAAACAAATGGGAACACTGCTGCTGCTTCACTGCACTTAGCAGGCCAACTTATTTTTAGCAACAATCACTAATTTAAATGGTTTTGTCTGATAAGAATTGGTACCACTAATCTTTTTCAGAAAACAACAAAGTACTTTTCTTCTGCACAAATGAAAGAAGCACTCAGGAAACAGAACCAAAATTAAGCAAAGAAAAGGCTCATTTATTTATTCATGTATTTATTCATGAATGATACACTGTAGTGTAAAGCGCTTTGGAGTCCTTGCTCTGAGAGGCGCTATACAAGTGTGGGTCATTTATCATTTATCATTTCTCTCACTTTTTTTTACTCACGCGGGAAGTCTTAACATTGGCCCACCCAGCTGCTGTTGTTGCATTGTCAAATACAAGAAAGACAAGAAAAAGGTCCATAGCTTAATTTCTTACATATTAACAATATTGTCTTTGTAATTTTTAATTAAACAAGACATTTGAAGATAATTGTAGGGTTAACATGAACAGAGGGTTTAGTGAAAAATTAAGAGGTCATGCAAGAAAGGAAAATTAAAAATGATCATGTTCTCTGAAGAGACACTCTAAAGGAGAAGACTTGCACTGCCAACTGATGAAGGATCTGCTCGTCCTGTAGTCAGCTGGTAATGGGAGAGATGTTAGAGCATGATTCAGAGCTGAGAGGTCACACTGGGGCCAAGAATACAAAAAATACAACAGCCAATGATAAACTTAAAAAGATATTTATTATGGTGTGCCACAAGTGTCAGTCCTCGGACCTAAACTGTTCATATTGTTTATTAATGACCTGGTAAATGTATCTAATTTACTTGGCACAGTTTTATTTGCGGATGATATCACATTGGTTTATTCAGGATTAAATATACATGAAGTAACTCAAGTGATTAACAGTGAATTGATTAAAGTTAAAAAATGGTTTGATATAAATAGACTGTCACTGAACCTGAACAAAACAAACTTTATACTGTTTAATAACAGAAGAAGCTGTGATGTATCTTTAATGATAGATAGAATGGAAATTCAAAGAGTAAAAGAAACCAAATGTCTTGGAGTCATGTTCGATGAAAGTCTCACGTGGAAATCACATGTAGGTTATCTAAAGGGGAAAATCGCCAAAGCCATAGGTGTATTATATAGAGTCATGTTTCTACTAAATTTGTCGGGGTTGTTAACATTGTATCACTCACTGATTGAACCATATTTATTTTATTGTTTAGAAATTTGGGGAGCCACTTGCAAAACTTTTACACAACCATTATTCATTTTGCAAAAAAGAGCATTGACAATCATTAATAACAGTAACTATAGAGATCACACTAATCAATTATTCATTAGATACAAAATACTGAAATTTCCTGACTTGGTAGAGTGGAAAATATTGCAAATAATGTACAGAGCGAATACGAGTAATCTACCAACTAATATTCAGAAAATGTTTCATAAGAGAGTAAGTGGGTACATGTTAAAAGGAACTGATGTCTTTAAGAAACCGAGATTCAGAACCAAAGTTAGGGAATGTAACATTTCTGTAAATGGTGTAAGATTGTGGAATGCCATTAACAGGGAATTTAAAGAATCAACTTCACTTGTTATATTTAAAAAATGTATAAAATCTAATGTATTTAGTAATTATGAAAAGGTGAATTATAATGTCAAAGATTAGACATGAAAATATTAGAAAGTGATTGAGGTCATATTGTGTTTGTTTGACGGACAATTTTATTCCGTACAAAGGGGCAAAAATTATAAGATTTTTTCTTCTATCTGCTCCTTTTCAGTCAAATGTTTTTTTCCAATATGTTAATGTATTTTTTATTTGTTTATATTTATTTTATACATTTTGAATGAAATAAAAGATAAAAAAATAATAATAATAAAAACTTTAATCTTAGAAACAATACTCACCCCACACATATCTAATGCTTTCAAATAATAGGTAAATGCTCTTCTATACTTATGTTAATGCATGATTAGAGAGAAGAAGGTGATGGGCAACGAGAGGCTTCTCAGAAAGAGACGGTCTGAAATGTGGCTGATGAACCATTTCATGGAGGAAGGCCTCACTCCTGTCTTTGTTGGCCAGCTTGCTTGGTAGGTCAGTTAAAAATAGTACAAGTCTCCACAACTGAGGCTAATCTTTGCAGATAGGATGTGAGCAGCACAGCGGTGGTAGCAGCAGGGATGAGTGTCGTCTCAGATCGTTGCAGCGGAGCGTGCAAACCTCCCCTTCACTCACGCAGAGAATATTTCCCTCAAATGTCAACTCCAAATCACCTTCCTCTGCTGTGCTGGCAATAAGTCTCAGTCAGCTGGTGATCCGATTCAGGTCTAACATATCACATATCTTTCTTTCCCTGCTTCTATTAGAGACCTTTATTCCTAGTTTTTAAAAGGAACCCAGGTTACAAAACTTTGTGGTTTTTAAAAGATAAATGTTAGTATCAGTTATATTAAAGTTGTGTAAAAACCTTCTTAATGTCTTTATTTTTATTAAATTATTAAAAATAGTTTAACTCGTAGGTCGTCATTGTTGTTAGCTTCGCAATGCACTCTGGGTAGTGACGTTATATGGCTGTACCTCGGTTGCACCGGCCGGCTTTGGGACCCTGTAGTGATTGTTCAGCGACATCAACATGTCATCTGTTCAGCCTTTTCGGTTTGAACCAGAGTGAAACATTAATGAGGACATCACTGACCATGTTTCACAGAACGAGCGTCAAAATGAAGAGCAAGAAGGGCGGGATGAAGCCAGTGCAGGACTAAACTGGTGGTGCATGTGCGGCAAATTGTCTTTTTTTATTACTTACTGTTACTGGCTCTTGTTCTCTGACTGAGTAAAATCACTTGATCAAGACTTTCTTTCATTCCACACTACGAAATAGGTAAAAGTATGTATGATTTGTGCTGATATCATATCAGATTGAAATAGGTATTGGTCAATACTGAAGGCTGCAATATCGGTATCATGTCAGGAGTGAAAACGTATCGGGACAACCCTACCTGCGACCACTAAAAACCACAAATAAAAAATGGCTAAATTTGGGTTTCAACACTATGCAACATACTGCAAGTGACATGGACATACTATGTAAATCCAGTATTGCACAGGTATTAAACACATACTGAGTATTGCATTGATTTTATTGTGTACCATGATAATGCCAGTACCAGTTAAACTCTGAGGAGTTATACTCACAGCAGAGGGGATGAATGACCTACGGTAGCCTTCTGTTTTACATCTGGGATGTCTCAGTCTGCCTCTGAAGGAGCTGTCCGTGGTCTCCACAGTGGAACGCAGTGGGTGGGAAGGTTTTTTATGATCAAGGTCATCTTCCCCAGCATCCATCTTTCACACATCTCCTCAACTGAATCCAGTGGGCAACCCAGAACCAAGCTAACTTTGTTCAGGGTTCTTACGCTTTTCCCACTGACAAATTCTAGCTCTTTTCAAGCATTTTCAAGGTACATTTTCAAACTTTTCAAGCACCATACGGCAAAGACAAAACAATGCATAAGGATTCAAGAGGAAAGGTTCACCTCACCTCACATTTATTAATTACTAATAGGGATGATCCTATCCGATCACGGGATCAGAAATTGACCTGGATCACATGATTTTAAATTACGGGAATCGGGTGAAAAACATCTAATACAAACCTAAAGAAGCAACTAGCGTGACTTTTTGAATTTATAAACCAATCACCTTAAAACCAAACACCTTGCTCTATCAATTCCCTGCAGCAATTTATTACTGGGCTTCTAATATGAATGCAATGTTGTTCAGGCTGACGGAAGTGCTGTATGTGTCAAATTGGGTGATTGAGGAGATGGCTTTGTTTGTTGCTTGTTCCCCTATAGTTATCGATCGATATCTTCATACTCGACCAATTTCACTCAGTGCGTTTAGATACGCATCTAATTCAATCAAGGCTGGTGTAAAAATAATAAACTGGAAGATTTTATTCTACTTTAAATTGATATGCACAATGGCCATGGAATGGATAACAACAATGCTGCAGCACTGCTTATTTGGAACGAACTGTACTGCCTGACAGTGTTACGTGTGTTACTTTGTGGATGCTCCTTTAGACACACCTCAGCTAAATATGTTGTTTTGTGGCCAAAAGACTAATAATGTCTTATACTGTGGAAACACTGTCACCTGCCAGTATATGGTCACTGGGATGCAGAGGCTATGTCCCATGTAGGGCTGGGGGTAAACGATTATTTTTAAAACGATTATTCTGACGATTATTTTATCGAATAGTCGACTATTCTAATGACTATTTAGAAAATTAATCTAATGATTATTTTTCTATTGCACAATTGACAAAAACCAGAAAATCTCAAATAAATTCCTCAAAAAAATTGATAAATTCTTACTGTAAGAGAATAAACACTACAGGCCTTCCATTTTGTATAACACTGCTTTTATTGTGTTGCCGTTGGTTATGTTCTGGTGACATGTAGAACTTGGGAGTGCAGGCTGCTGCCTGAGAGGTGGTAGAAGATGGAGTGTCTCCACGCTGCTTTGTTTTGGTCACTTATGTGCGTGAGGCGGGTGGTGTTACGACTCTTCCTGGGGAATTTGGCTCGTGTGCAAAAAGGAAGGGACAATAAGGGGATTTAAAAGTTGAAATGATGATCAGGTTTATTTACAACAACAAAAAATCATAAATCTTTCCATCCACAGGTTGGGAATAATAAAACTAATTCTGCCTGTGGGGAATTAAAACAAAGTACAAATAACTAGGGATGTCCCACTGGGCAAAGATTACTGGGTTCTGGACCAAAAATATGGATCTCCAAAAGTCCAAACTCTAAACTGGGCGGTTAAACCAAACTCAGGTGATATTTTACACTAAACCGAAAACCCACAACACTCTAAATGTAATAAAAGGGAGATCTGCACCACAAAAAAGATGAACTCTAAACCAAAACGTAACAGTTTATCCCAATGCAAGAAGCTGTTAGCGAAGATGCTAACAGTAGCTTTACCAACATTAAGTTCAAGTCACCAAGTTTAAATAAACCAAAAACACCCAGCAGCAAACAGACCAGCACGGAGGAGAGACTGCTATCACCAAAACAGCTCTCCTAATGTCTGAAAGAAGCTCCTTTATGAAGGGAGAAACGCTCCCGGTGATGTTCTACATCTGCGGTAGAGACGAAGCAGCGCATCTGACCCCGGAAGTTGTTGTCTGTTGCCGGGAATCGAAGGCGGGCAACACAGGAAAATAATCTAGTAGTGGACGGACATTGTTCCGGGTCTTCGGTATTTGGCGGAGATGTTAGTGAAGGCGGAGAAGAGGGCGAACTAGAGGAAAAACAGGCAGATTCCTCCTCTATTTACAAACTCCTGGGGATGCAACAAGTGGGCGCGGTGCGTCGACTTCCGGATCTGACGTCGACAAATTTTTAAAATCGAGCCGTCGACGTCGTCGAGGCTTCGCTACAGCCCTAGTCCCATGTGAACCTGAAGAAGATCAGGAACACATTGAGGAGCTCAATTAACAAATTCAATATTGTATGGTTTTCGTTTATGTTGTATTTTAATGCTGTGTTTTGTGATTATTTTGTTTAACTTCTTTCGTATGTATGTATGTGTATTTTGATTTAGTGTCACCCGTTCAATGTTTGTTTTCTTAGTTTGATCAGTGTAGAGGGGTTGGTGGTGAGGTATTATTTTTCTATATTGTTCATTCCATTCTTTAAAATATTGTTGGAAATTATTGTTAAACTCAAATAAGAAAAAAAATAACTTTTGGACTTTCTCTTGTTAATTTTTTTATTGGAGCTGTGTGAAAAAAACATCTACAAACCATTAACCCAGGCCTCCTGTGAGAGTGTCTAGCATGAAAAAGCTGACAACCGGAGGAAAAAAAGATCAAAACACACACACACACATACATGCATGGACGCACACACACACACACACACACAGTCAGCATTTAGCAGCCATTCATTATGAGGGAATGTGAAGCGTTAAAAGGCTCCACATGGACCCCATGGATCCAGCGGATTTACGGTATGTAGAGCATGAGGGTGACAGCACATCACAACTCACCACTGGGATGTTGATAACAACGTCCTTATCTGGGAAGCTGTGGGAGTCATTACAAGCTACTGGTAGGTATGTCAAAGATTTGGACAGATGACAAAGCTCCCAGAGGTCTGCACAGCAGAACGCTTGAGCTAATTTCTAATTAGCAACCCCGACTGACTGCAAAATAACAGCCGATTTGGCCCGGTGTCCTTATAAAAGATTCTGGTATCAGCGAGTGCAGAGTGGAATTAAAACTGCATACAGTCATGCCTCAGTAACAGCACCGTACTCAAGGAAAACAGTGACATCAAAAACAATCCAGACAAAATATGAACTTTTTCTAACACGTTTTAAATGACCTTAATTTTAGCGTAGCCCCGCATTTAATCAATCTACTGATTAGTGATGTGGCAGACGTAGTGAGCAAGATAGACTGGAACACCTGGCTTGTTGGGATAAAATTCTATAAAAAGAAATCTGTTGAGTAGATTGTTTGTCTGGGAAATCAGAGATTGCTGCAGCAAGAATTTTCTGACTTCAGAAATTGAGATAAAGTACTAGTACACTTGATCAGAGCACACAAGAATGTTCTGCTAAAACTGGATGCTGTATCAGAAGGAAGCCCTGCGTGGTCCCAGTTCAAACAGAATCTGTTCTGCTTAGTAAAGATGGGGCCTAATTCAAAATTTCTCCTGCCAAAATTTGGGCATTTTATTTATTTTTCTTATTTCTTTTCACAGATATTAACATGTTAACTTTATTTCATTCAGATATAAATAAATAAATAAATATATATATATATATATATATATATATATATATATATATATATATATATATATATATACACACATTTATAAAAACAGAAAACGCAAAACAAGCAGATAACACAGACCAAGAATGAAAAGGAGCAGAATGAAGAGATGTCTCTTATAAGTCTCTGTCCCTTTAAAAATAAAATAAATATATAAATAAAATTAAAACCAAGCAACAGTCTCAGCGTTTGAATATTAGAATGGCTTTGGATTGGAGTTTGATCCATTTTATAGCCAAAAGCCCATGAAGTCATTTAAACCTAAATTGAAATATGTTAAATGCAGAATGATCACAGCAGTTTACCAAGAACGAAATATGCTAATCAGTAGGGCTGGGGGTAAACGATTATTTTTAAAACGATTATTTTATCGAATAGTCGACTATTCTAATGACTATTTAGAAAATTAATCTAATGATTATTTTTCTATTGCACAATTAACAAAAACCAGAAAATCTCAAATAAATTCCTCAAAAAAATTGATAAATTCTTACTGTAAGAGAATAAACACTACAGGCCTTCCATTTTGTATAACACTGCTTTTATTGTGTTGCGGTTGGTTATGTTCTGGTGACGTGTAGAACTTGGGAGTGCAGGCTGCTGCCTGAGAGGTGGTAGAAGATGGAGAGTCTCCATGCTGCTTTGTTTTGGTCACTTATGTGCGTGAGGCGAGTGGTGTTACGGGTTAAAACAAACTCAAGGTGTTATTATACACTAAACCGAAAACCCACAACACTCTAAATGTAATAAAAGGGAGATCTACACCACAAAAAAGATGAACTCTAAACCAAAACGTAACAGCTTATCCCAACGCAAGATGCTGTTAGCGAAGATGCTAACAGTAGCTTTACCAATGTTAAGTTCAAGTTACCAAGTTTAAATAAACCAAAAGCACCCAGCAGCAAACAGACCAGCACGGAGGAGAGACTGTTACCACCAAAACAGCTCTCCTCATGTCTGAAAGAAGCTCCTTAATGAAGGGAGAAGCGCTCCCGGTGATGTTCTACATCTGCGGTAGAGACGAAGCAGCGCATCTGACCCCGAAAGTTGTTGTCCGTTGCCGGGAGACGAAGGCGGGCAAAACAGGAAAATAATCTAGTAGTGGACGGACGTTGTTCCGGGTCTTCGGTATTTGGCGGAGATGTTAGTGAAGGCGGAGAAGAGGGCGAACTAGAGGAAAAACAGGCAGATTCCTCCTCTATTTACAAACTCCTGGGGATGCAACAAGTGGGCGCGGTGCGTCGACTTCCGGATCTGACGTCGACAAATTTTTAGAATCGAGCCGTCGACGTCGTCGAGGCTTCGCTACAGCCCTACTAATCAGTACCAACAAAAGGAAAAGAGAGAGAATAACTTATATACATATATGTACATGTACACATTTGCTATTCACACAAATAAATCCTAATGAACAAATGACCAACATAGTCCATAATGACTCGAACTGTATTCATTTAATTAATTACTAATTATTATTTATACATTGTTTTATATGTTTCAATTACAGAATCTTTTATCTTATATTTAAATTTACCAATAGTTTAATTTTTTGTTTCAAATCAATACTACACTTATTCCATAACTGGACTGCCCTTGTTGAAATACATTGAAGTTTGGCATTAGTTCGTACAGCTGGCTTTATAAACATGTTTGTTCCTCTCAAACTAAAATTGCTCCGCCTTAATTGGAAAAGCCTTTGGATGTTGTTCGGTAATCGTTAGTTTTTGATTTTGAACATAAACTGAAGTATTTTGATGTTCAAAAATTTTAATTTGAATAAAATATTATTTATGTACAAAATAAATAGTAACGGTCCCAAAACTGAACCCCGAGGAACTCCAGACCTTATTTTCATTGATTTAGATTTTGCCAGATTTATTTCAACAAACTGTTCTCTATCACTCACATAACTTGAAAGCCAGCTGAGGGCCACTCCTCTCACCCCATACATTTGAAGTTTACTTATCGATAAGTCATGATCAACTGTATCAAAAGCTTTTCAAGAATCAAGAAAAATTCCAACGGCGTAGTTTTTTTTCAATTGCAGAAGTTAACTCTTCAACAAATTCCATTAGTGCAAATGAAGTGTTTTTACTCTTTCTAAACCCATATTGTTGATTATGCAGAATTTTGTGTTTAGTGATGAAATTGTCCAATCTGACATAAAAAAGTTTTTCTAATATTTTAGAAAACCGAGGAAGTAAAGAAATTAGCCTATAATTAGAAAACATATGCTTATCTCCAGATTTAAATATTGGAATAACCTTTGCCATTTTCATTCTTCTAGGAAAAATTCCTGTTTTCAGGGATTGATTACAAATGAAGGCAAAAGGTTGTGCTACACATTCAATCACGTTCTTCAAAAATGCCACGTCTACAATGTTAGGGTCCTTAGAATGGTTGTTTTTAAAACTTTTGACTATGTTTATGATTTCATTCTCATCTGTGCCTTTCAGAAATACTGTATCCTTAATTTCCATTTTTAATGTATTAGTAATATCACTGCTTTTAGGGGGGTTAACTTCCCTTACCAGTTCTGATCCACAGTTTACGAACTCATTGTTGAACTCATTGGCAATCAAAATCATGTTATCTATGGACTTGTTTTCTTTTAAGAAGCTAGATGGAAAGTTGGATCTCTCATCTCTATTTGTGATTATGTTATTTAATATTTTCCATGTGCTCTTTATGTTATTTTTGTTCTTGTTTAATAATTCAGTGTAATAATCCTTTTTGCTTTTTCTTATTATTTTGATGAATTTGTTTTTGTATAATTTATATTTAAGTTCTGCTTTAGTTGTTTTTTTTTCTTTAAGAAATCTACATATAGTACCTTTATTTTGTTACAAGCATTAATAATACCCTTTGTAGTTCATGGTATTTTGTCATCATTCATAAATATTTTTTGTCACTATAGGACAATGTTTATCATAAATACCTGTTATAGTCATTATAAAAGCTTGATATGCCAAATCAACATCTACCACATAGACCTTAACCCAGTCGTAGCATACTAGCTCATTTTTGAGAGCCTGGGTTGATTACTCATTTATTTATCTTACCATTTTGATTTTAGGGAGGGCTTGTTTTTCTTCCATCATTTTTTGTACTGTTAGAAATACATGCAGTTGATCACTGGAATCATTTATAATTAACCCACAACTTATTTTCTTATCCACCACATTTGAAAAAATATTGTCTATCAGTGTTTCCCCATTAATTGTTATCCTCGTTGGTCGTGTGATTGTTGGATACAAACTTAGGCTATCCACCGAATTAATGAAATCACCCCTTGGATTTTACAAATCAATATTGAAGTCCCCACAAAGAAAAAACATTTTCTCATCAGTTAATTGTGTATGTGTATATTTGAGTTAAGGATGCCGTTGTGAACATTAGAAGTTGCTGAATGCTGATTTTTCACAAATACATCATAAAGTTATGAATATCTGTTTCACTGTAATGATAGCAACTTCAAATATTTAATGTTTTATAACATTTCAACAAGACATGTTGATTGTCACTGGGCTGCAACTGTTGGTTAATGTGAAGAAATGTGGAAATGTTATGGTAATCACATTGAATAAAAATTAGCAACGCTCTTGTAGGAAGTTTAACATGGGACTGAGTCGTGTGGGGCGTTTGATGTAATTGCAAACAAATTGGAACACTTAAGTGAATGTTTTAATTATATGTCTACTGGCAATTTGTCTGTGTTTAATTTGGTCACCGACTCTTCCATTTTTGTCACTTTCTGCCTCAAAAAACTCAAATAAGCGGGATGAAGACAGGTGCCAGACAATGTGCAGTTACTCTACTTGAACATTAATCTCACACATTTTTCAAAAATATCCTAAATTACAACAGCACAAGAGTAAGGTCCTGCAGGAAAATTACAAATGTTTTTGGGTGAAATTCACTTTTTTGTCTCCAACAGCTGCATCCCAATGAGATGTTTGTTTTAGGAAGATGTTCAGATTGTTTTTCCAGTACGTACATGTGTTGCTGGGGAGGACACTGTTGTTTACCTCACATGCATGAACACAACTTTCCTTCAGCAAATTTCTTCCCAAAAACACACATTATGTTTTATAAAAGCACTGATTTACAACACAAGCCAGACAAAAGTTATTTAACTGTTTTCAGTTCAACTTTGAGATGAAATTCAAATTAAAGAGCGTCACCCCCTACCAGAGTATTACTCCACTCCCACTTCCTGTTTGAAAAATACAACAAATGCTGTTGCCTAGCAGACCAAGAGGGCGGAGCCACTAACAAATACACACACAGGCTCACAACGACATTGTGACATCAAATGGTACCAGCTAACGTCCTAGGGTACCTCTTAGCCAATAGCGATGGCAGATTTTAATTCAAATGCAGTGCAGAGTTTTTACCTGGCAACGGCACAACACTGACAGTTTTATGCAGAAAATTAAAATTTAACTAAAATGCACCAAAGTGCTAAACTATTAACTACAAATGTCTGCAGCACGATTAGACATGCATTTATATAGTTTATCAGAAAAAAATTGTTGATTTGTGGGTGACTTGTGCTTTAATTCTATTAGACTCTCTTCTAACAATAATAAATAACCTCAACATAATCCTGTTAGTTTTAATTAAACATAGTCCAATAAAATCCACATGATATGCCATCCACATCAATGCTGTCCAATTTAGTGTGGTATAAAACATAAAACTGAATGTCCTCATAAAACAAGGCAACGGATACTTGTAGGCTCAATCGAATGGTTCGAATTGTTTGATTCATTAAATTTCTCTGTTCATTTTGTTATTGATTCGAAGCTTCGTTAAATGTGGGCACAACATGCCGATCTAGGTGCTGTGTAGGGAAATAGAGAAACCAGATCAAGTGGGGTTAAGAAAAACACAAAATGATCGGTGGCGCGGCGCCAGTGTTCAGCAGACCTTGCCTCTGCTGGCCTCTGGAATTATATCTTTGGTTGATTTAGTTGAAACCTTTAAAATGAGACAGATAAAGTCCTATTCATAAATGGTGTAATTTATTATATTTTGCATGTAAGTCAAACATCGTTTAAAATGAACTTAAATTTCTTTAGGAAATATGACACTAGCAGACTCTTAACCAGCACTCTGATAACGCACCACACCGACACACAAAAGCCAAAGAAAGACATTAAAATGTGTCACAAAAACTAGCAACATGCGAGGAAAAACATTTATCTAGAAGCAACTGTAAACGGGGGCAAAAAAAGTCTTTCTTCAGATAGCATTATTTTTGCTTTCTTCAATTTTATGCAAATGTTTCAACATTTTAAAGGTTGTCTGCCTGCTTGGAAGCAAAAAACAGCAATCATCACTCTATACCCTGTGGGCACAAGTGTGTAATGAGAACAGATCTACAGCAATAACACAAAATTCGTGAGTGAGGGCCCTGCATGGAGGCTTTCAGTGGCATCTTTGTGTGTTTGTATTCAACTTCCATTTCTCTTTTTGCCTAATGAGGCCATCCAGTGTGTGTGTGTGTGTGTGTGTGTGTGTGTGTGTGTGTGTGCGTGCGTGCGTGCGTGCGTGCGTGCGTGTGTGTGTGTTGGACAGGGGTAAATGGGGAGAATCAGACGCCAGGAGGAAGTGGGAAAAAATGTCCCCAGAGGAACTGACAAGAAGAATTCCAGATTTGATGCAAGAAGCCAAATATTAATGGGTTGCTGTCATCATTTGTCACTTTCAAAAGCCACTAAGTCGGCTGAGGTCAAACAAACTTAACTCATCATCAACCTGGTTAAGATTCTGCTATGTGCTCCTTGTACTTGATGCCTCTCAGCAAAGCAAACACTGAGGCATCATGGGACCCATCGCACTTACGCTTCTTTTATTTTATTGTATTGTATTTTCAGAGCCTCAAGTGAAAGAAGCTGCAGGGAGCAAAGGTAAAAAGAAACAATGAAAGGAGAATATGGAGGTGGAGAAATTTGCATGACTGTAGTTTAATTCCCGAAGGGTAGAGGCTCAAGGGGAAAGGAAGAGAGAGAAAAGACCCCGTACCACTTACTACTGCTTCAGGCTGAGATAAATGAAGGCGGATGGAAGAAGAGGGGCAGGACAAAGATGAAGGGTGAAATAAAATATGAAATGAAAGCCAAGGCGAGCACCTCACACGGTGATCTGCTATCAGATCAGGATACAAGCTCATTTAAATAATGATTCACAGCTGATGGAGCACCAGGCAGACAGATTCTGATCAGAGTTGGTTTACTGGAGCACAGTTGTTACAGCTGTGCATCTAATGTTAGCAGAAGAGCCTGTCCTGTGTCACCGCAGCTTAAATTCAAGCCAGAGGCATTGTAGCTTCACTGGCTGTCTGTCCAACCAGCTGACTGGCAGAGATCTGGGTCTGAATCAGCAAACCGCAAACGGGAAAAGGGTGAAAACAAACAGGGCTGCCTGCAATCCTTCAGGCTCAGACTGAAGACTTTCATGCTGTGTGATAATCGGAGGGAAACAGTCTCCCGGGCACATTCATCAAACTTCTTTTTTTCTTTTCTAAAAAAGCAGCAGGTGTCAGACTGACGCTCCAAACAAAGGCTGGGATAAATTGAGGGCTGTATAAAGTGAAAATAACGCAGCTCAGCAGTTGCAAAAACAACAAGAGCGTCAACACCCTGCTGATGAAGACGATGCTTGTGCACACCACATGTTGGTGGTGATAAAAAGCTCAGACTGGTGAGGCTTTTAAAGGCGTCTAAGTCATAATAAACAGGTTTATATCAATAAGGTTTTCAGCATAGCGCTGGCCTGGGTTTGACGAAATGTTTCATGAAGCTTAAAGAAGCTAAATTTAGCTTCAATGAAGAGTTTCTGGTTTTAGGCGGTGATACACTGGTAGGATGTTTGGAAATAAACAACCCCATGAACTCCAAACTCAAACAACAAACATTACCATAGAAGAAAATCCATGTGGCAGTGATTATTTAGTCAAGTATTGATGACAACATAATCAACAGTTGGTGGAGAAATGATGCATGCTTGATTACCTGAAGAATGGACTATTGTAATGGTCTTTACATTAGTGTGAGTCAAGAATGTCTCTCAAGACTGCAGTTGGTGCATAATGCAGCAGCACGTTTGCTAACAGGCACCTGTAGGTGTGATCACATTACTCCGGTGCTAGCTTATCTTCACTGGATTCCAGGTGTTTTTAGAATTTGTTTTAAAATTCTTGTTCTGACATATAAATCTTCATATGGGCTCTCAGACATTCTCCTGCCATATGATCTACCACGCCTATAGAGGTTGGCTAACCAGCTGCAGTTGGTTGTTCCGAGGGCAAGGCTGAGGTGATGGGTCTTTTGCTGTGGCTGCTCCTAGCCTATGGAATCAGCTGCCCGTCAAAATCAGGAAAGCCTCCTCGCTTGTGGTGTTTAAAACTTTTCTCAACACGCACTTCTACTTGCTAGCGTTTAACACTATCTGATTGTTGTACATCCACTCTTGTTTGATTTTTATATAGCCATGTTTATTTTGTGTTTTTATCCAGAATTGTTATAGCTGTGATTAGGGCTGGGCGATATGGCCTAAAATCAATATCACGATATATTGAGGATTTCACCTTGATAACGATATGTGGACAACAACTACAGGTATGCACAGAAACAAAAGTAGTCCACTAGATGGGGCTGTCAAATGTATCACGTTGAGTCACATTTTTATGTGACTCAATGTGGTACAGCGTCTTAAAAAGACATGAACGCTGCCAACCTACACACACGTTTTCATTTTTTTATTACCAAATTTATTGACATGGGAAAAATGATCACGATAAGAGTCAGAGTTTATTTTTTGTACATGCTTTTGTTTTTAACTGTACAGCTCTTTGGTCGAAAGTGTTGTGTAAAAAGTGCTATAGAAATAAAATTGGATTGGATTGAATAAATAGGTTTTTTCAGGAGTGGAACATAGGGCATCACTTTAGGGTTAGCAGATGCAGCTACAGCTAGTCGCTAGCTTGCTCCATTTCTAAGGGGTCATTACATGTATTCTTACATGCTGCTCAATCAGGAAACCTCCGGGTCAATGCTCTGCCCTAAACTTAGCATCTGACTTTGTGGTTTTTAATTTTTTGGGAATGTTTGTTTGCGTTACAACCCCCTCAAGTCCAGGAGGGTATGGGGTTGAAACATAACACAAAGCGAGTCAGTTAAGGTAATTTAAACTGTTTTTATTTACTGCTTTATTTTTAAAACTCTTCCGGCGGGTCTCCTGCATACGCACTCAGTGACAGAACAACCAAAAATCTCCCTGAAACTCAGGGGAGGGGTCAAACAATCAATAAATAATAAACAGTCTCTTAATGAACAGAAATCAACAGGTAGGAGCTTAAGACAACTAAAACGGCTAAACCAAAGGGGAGGAGGAAGCAAGGCCTAAAAACACAGTGTGTCCTTTTAAAATCCACGAAAGAGAGAACTTTCCTTAAAACCAACCACAGTCAGAACACCACATGGTTTTAAAATATATATCAAATGAGAGAGAGATACGACACTGGGAGTTATTTAGCTCAGTCCACCAGCACACAACCGGGATTTAAAACCAGTCAGTGGTATCGCACATAAAAATAAAGACCATAATTCCTAACACATTCCATAAGAACCCAGGAAAACAAATACTCATCATCCTGAAGCTTTTCTCTGAGGGTGTCGTTGCCACGCACAGGAAACAGAATGCTTCCTGTTCAGCTCAGGGATCAGCGTTGGGAGTCCCGTCAGGGTTCAGGTCAACTTGTAACTCCAGCGTCTCAGTGCAGATTTTCCGTCCTTATCCAGTTAATCCAATCCGTCTCCCAGAACGGTCTCTTAGTGCCTCGCTTTCAGGTACTCTCCTTCCTCAGTTCTCATCTCCTCTCAGTTTACCAGTGACTCAGTTCACCTCCTCTCAGTCTACCAGTTCAGCCTCCACATCCGCTTTTGTTGGTGTCCTCGTTAGGGTAACTACGCACAGCCGTAGTCTGTCAGGGCTCTAGTACGGCACTGTCCATGGTCCTGAACAAAGGTCTCCCAGAACCAGAGCTGTAACCACACGGCGGGGCCTTCCAGGCCTCAGGGCATAACTGGTGGATGTAACAGTTAGTAAGAGTTTGTAAGGCTTGGGTTACAGCCAACAGTAGCTTGAAATAAATATCCATAAGAGAACAACCAGAGAATCATTAGATGATCACTGATATGAGTCGATACTGCCAGATTCTAGGCTACACCATACCTACATGCTTCTAAATTCCCCACAGCAACTGCTTTAACAGTGCCACTAGAGGGCGGAAGAACGCTGCTTACTCAAAAAAATAAAAAATAAAACGGAAGAAGAGCAGAGCTTGTCACTCACAAGAATCAAACATTTACAAAGATGAAGTGGCCAAGAGAGAGCACAGAATGGGAGCATTTCATTCTTGGGAGTTAACAGAATGAGTCCTACACCTGAGCGCTGAGCATGGCGGAACACGGAAAATGTAGCCGTGCAGCAAAATAAATTGAGATCAGCAAACTAAACAGGCCAGTCTCCCTTGATGTGCCTGCTTGCGTCTGCCTCCTAAGAGTAATTTGTTTAGTATAATGTAAGGAAACTAAAGTGATATTTTTTTAAGCGTGGCTGGCCAGCCCTGTGTAATCGTTGATGCCCACCTGTTTGCCAGGACTGATGTCTTAATTGTTTATTCCTGTATTATTTTAATTTATTAATCTTTTTTTAATCTGTTTTAGTAACTGGTTTTATGCTTTTCAGCACTTTGGCCAGCGCCAATGCTGTTTTAAAATGAGCTTTATAAATAAACTTGGATTGGATTTGATGCCAGACGGCCCATTGCTCAACAGGTTCTGATGGACATATCACACATTTCATCAAACTTTCACGCCACTTTTTGTGTGTGGGACTTTGGTTGTGCATCAGAATTATGTTAAAAGTAGACAGAAAAAGCATTTGTATTGTTTATAGAGCAGGGGCAAAGGTTTGTGCGTGTGCGTGCGTGTGTGTGTGTGTGTGTGTGTGTGTGTGTGTGTGTGTGTGTGTGTGTGTGTGTGTGTGTGTGTGTGTGTGTGTGTGTGTGTGTGTGTGTGTGTCGGGGGCTACGGTTAACCGGTTATTACCTAAGTGCCTCAATAACTGGTTGAAGACATTTTGGAAAATGTGCATCCCTCTGAGATTCCAGGCATGTTTGCCAAACTTAGCGGTGTATGCAGCTACACCATGAATTTAGCTTAACATGATAGTATACTTTTCTCTGGACAAGAAATAATGACTGATCATATTGTGATATAAACCACCTCAAGATGGAATTTCAACTATTTTATATTCATTTTCAATATATAATTAATGTAATAATAAATAAAAGTCCCTGTGGGACATTTGAGACAGACAGATAGACGATAGATAGATAGATAAACGACAGATAGACAGACAGACAGACAGACAGACAGACAGACAGACAGACAGACAGACAGATAGATAGATAGATAGATAGAGAGATAGAGAGATAGAGAGATAGAGAGATGATAGATAGATAGATAGATAGATAGATAGATAGATAGATAGAGAGATAGATAGATAGATAGATAGAGAGACAGATAGATGGATAGAAAATTTAAGATTTAAGACACACTCCTTTACTTGTATATTTCAAGAGTGGATCAACTTCATCCCCTCATTCCACCTTCGTCCTTTTATAGATGACACTAAAGCAGGACAAGGGCATCTCAGGCCTGGCTAGAAAGTGTCATGTGAGAGAAGCAGTGAAACATTTTATGTCACCCAGAATCTCTGACTTCTCAAATTAATCAAAATGCAAATGAAGCTTGTAGTTGAAAGTCAATAACAGCTTCCTCTCCACTAAGCAAGTGAAAACTGTAGTCGTGGGTCCCTTAATGAATCCAGACTGATGCAGCCTTAAATTTGTGTTTTTTTATTGGGCCTGGCATGAAATCAATTAAACCTGTCTGATAATTTCCTGGTTGATTAAGCAGCTGAGGGCATTGTTAATCACTTTCAGCTGTATTGGTGTTCATGGACTTAACGACAGGTGCACTAAAGTGGCAACAATTACAAAACCCTCAAAACAGGACTGGTTTAACATGTAGAGGTCATTTCAAGTGTCTCCCTCTTGATCTTTTTCGGCTGGTTTTCCACTCGTGCTAGTTGTGGCTCTCTACTGGCAGTATGAGGCGATTCCTTAACCCTACAGAAGTTGCACAGGTTGTCCAACTTCTCCAGGTTGGCACATCCACATGTGCTGCAGCAAGAAGGTTTAATGTGTCTCCCAGCACAATCTCCAGAACATGGAGAAGATTTCAGGAGACTGGCGGTTATTCTCGGAGAGCTGGACAGGGCCGTAGAAGGTCCACAACCCATCAGCAGGACCAATACCTGCTCCTTTGTGCAAGGCAGAACAGGCTGAGCACTGCTCGTGCCCTACAGAATGACCTCCAGAGGGCCACCGGTGTGAATGTCTCTACCCAAACAATCAGGAACAGACTTCATGAAGATGGCCTGAGGGCCCGACGTCCTGTAGTGGGCCCTGTGCTCACTGCCCAGCACCGTAGAGCTCGACTGGCATTTGCTCAAGTACACCAGAACTGGCAAGTCCACCACTGGCGCCCTGTACTTTTTACAGATGAGAGCAGGTTCACCCTGAGCACCTGTGATAGACGTGAAAGAGTCTGGAGAAGATGAGGAGAATGTTATGCTGCCTGCAACGTCGTTCAACATGACAGGTTTGGTGGTGGGTCAGTGATGGTCTGGGCAGGCATATCCATGGAGGGACGCACAGACCTCTACTGCCTAGAAATGGTGCTCTGACTGCCATAAGGTACCGAGATGAAATCCTTGAACCCTTTGTCAGACCCTACGATGATGCAGTAGGTCCTGGTTTTCTCCTAATGCACGACAATGCCCGGCCTCATGTGGCAAGAGTATGCAGGCAGTACCTGGAGGAGGATGGAATTGAAACAATTGAATGGCCTCCTTGTTCCCCTGACTTAAACCCAACAGAACATCTGTGGGACATTATGTTTCGGTCCATTAGGTGGCGCCAGGTTGCTCCTCAGACTGTACAAGAGCTCAGGGATGCCCTCACACAGATCTGGGAGGAAAGGCCACAAGACACCATCCGTTGTCTCATTAGGAGCATGCCTCGACATTGTCAAGCATGCGCACAAGCTCATGGGGGCCACACAAGATACTGAAACGCAATTTGAGTTGCAGAAATAAAGTTTTGGAAATAATGGACTAGCCTGCCACATCTTCATTTCACTCCGATTTTAGGGTGTCTACACAATTGAGCCCTCTGTAGGCTGATAACCTTTATTTCCATTAAAAGACTTGTCATCCTTTTGTTCCAAAGACATTGCCCTGTCGTTATTTGTAAAGATATCCAACTTCATATTGAGATCTGATGTATCTAATGTGTTTCCTTAAAGTGTTCCTTTAATTTTTGTGAGCAGGTATATACAGTGTTGGGAACGTTACTTTAAAAAAGTAATTAGTTATAGTTACTGATTACTTTGTCAAAAAAGTAACTCAGTTACTAACTGAGTTACAAGATCATAAAAGTAACTAATTACCAACAAAAGTAACTACTTAGTTACTTTTTTCATTAAAGAATGCAAGAATTACTACAATAGTAAAATATAAATGACTAATGACTGAACATAATAAAATGTATGTCCTAATGTTTTATATAAACCTGAATAATTTAAACAAATAAGCACTTAACAGGAGGAACTACTAACAGGAACATTACACTAATCTAGACTATTAAAAGGTCTCTGTGTGATATTTAACAAGAACCCAATCAGCTAAAATTTATAATTGCAAATAGAAACACCTGTAAAGGTTCCAGAGCCTTTAAATGGTCTCTCAGTCTAGTTAAATTACAGAAATAAATGTAATTGTGCACAGCATTTTAATTTTTCCAGCTTCACATAATTGTGTGTTTTAGCAGCATTTCTGTTGCTGGTAATCTAGTAACGGTTAAATAAATATCCTTTAAAATGACACCAAAAGAGGCACAAGCCTGATGGAGGACTTACATGTACTAACTTGGGTCAGACCCAACCACAGAAGAGCTGAAGATGGGTGGTGAACACACACAGGTAGTTCTAATAACACCTGAGCTCCACGACTTCTGAGACAGATGCATCAGTGTTACAGCGGGACTAAAGACATGATCAGGAACAGGTTACAGCTGGATGATCTAGGAAGGCAGAAGATCAGGACGTCTGAGAGGTGAACAGGTGAGCGGACCTTCGGGACGTCCCGCTGTCACGCTAAGGGCACAGCTGCAGACCCCCCGCAGATTCGCTGCTGCAGCACTATTCATCACGTCTTCCTCGTTCTTCACGGGCCGTGATGCTCTTGGATGAAAACATCTACCTCTTTAGCTCCTGATCAGGTGATGACAGCTTCAACACACCGCGCTGCTTCACGCACGCATTTTCTTATCAGTAACAGGAACGACGTTTTGGTAAAAGAAGATGTAATTAATTAGTTTGCTCGTTACAGAAAGACATATTTTTTATTAACGCGGTTATTTTAAACGGAGTTATTCCCGTTGTGTCTACAGCAGGCAGTGACCGTGAGGGTCTCCGCCCACCCGGCCAATCATCATCGTGTTTGTAAGTGTGTTACCGACACCTCTCTCTCCCTGGCTGCAGCTGAAGTGTGGCGGTCAGAAAGCCTCATGCTGCTGCTCAACGTTCAACAAGCACATAGTAACGCACAACTTTCCATCCCCAGTAACGGTAATGGCGTTGTAACTGCGGGAAAAGTAATTAATTAGATTATTCCGTTACCTATAAAAGAACGCCGTTAGAAACGCCGTTATACTTAAACGGCGTTACTCCCAACACTGGGTATATATTATATTATATTATATTATATTATATTATATTATATTATATTATATTATATTATATATATGCTTGTTCGATATTTGCTAAGTTAACTTCCACATATTTTCCTGTCGTTATTTGTAAAGATATCCAACTTCATATTGAGATCTGATGTATCTAATGTGTTTCCTTAAAGTGTTCCTTTAGATTTTGTGAGCAGGAATATATATATATATATATATATATATATATATATATATATATATATATATATATATATATATATGCATGCTTCTTCAATATTTGCTAAGTTAACTTCCACATATTTTCCTGCTAGCTGTTTAAGTGGTAATTCTTCACACTTTAACATAAAACGATTCATATAAATTTGCACTGTGCCTCAAAAATGAAAAAGTCACGTTTCAATGAAATGTGATTTGTGACATTCTGACTTCAGGCCAGAGTCCACAGACATCTTTATGTTCCAGTTCATTTGCGGGCTCAGGGGACAGCATATTTCTCTGAATGATAACTGTTCATCAATACCCCAACAGTTTTTTCTCTGAATGGATTGCAAGTTTCTGCAACTCAATTTGTTTTCTAAATGTCTCTGTTGATGGTCAGGTACACCACACTTTGCCAGAAGAAACCTTTACAAAAACAGAACAACTTTTTTTTTCTGTATTTGTGTGGGAAATGGTATGCTTTGGTTCTGGTGATTTTTCAGAAATGCAAATAGCTGAAGTTCTAGAGATATCTTACTCTGGTTTTGTTGTGTTTTGTCCACTGTGCCCTCAGGACTAACATAATATTTGTTTAAAGCTTTGAGAGCTCTGAAAAAACAGAAAATGACCGCACCCTGGTGTAGATAAAACATATTATTGTCATTCTGAGAAAAAACTCAACAGATTAATTCGCAAGCTTACTGATTTGATCAAAACCATACAGAAACTCACCAGGCCTCTCTACAGCTGCTCACTGAATAAAACCTCATTTATTAACTTCAGAATTGAATCCTGTAGAGATTTGCCATTTTCTGGTGAGATAATCCTCCATAAGATATGCAACATGTCAGGTTGATGCATGAGCAGACCCACAGGAATACGAAATCCAAACCATACATAACAAATAACATACATCTGCTCTTAGTAGTTCTCTTTTCTCAGCTGAAGGGTAATTTGGATAAACAAACAGTAAAATTGACACATTTGTTGTCACACACTAAGGTCATTTTCATGAATGCACTCTATTTCTGACACTTTCCAAATATATTTCAGAGAGGCGACATCTGTAAATGCAAATATTCAAATCTCTGGCGGCTTTTCTCCAGCTAGTTCCCCAGTACAATCTCTGGAGGCTTTTCTCCAGCTAGTTCCCCAGTACAATCTCTGGAGGATTGCTGACGTGTGAATAAAGCAGACTCTCCTGGAGGATTTACTTCAAGCACAAGTGTCTGAGCTCCGCGCAACAATGTTTCCTGCTCTGACCTATACGACCCACTCAGTAATGTACCTATAGTGAGTGGATTTTATCAAATATATGTTGGTAGATGTAAAAACATGAATGAATCAATGAGTCATCTGTACTTTCTGATTAAATACAGGCTTGTACTGAAGAGAATACAACTACGGAAATAAAAACAAAGTAGGAAGTCGGAGCACAAAAAGAAACCTGTGAATGGTTTGTTAAAAATAATAGCATTTATGATTTTAAAAGATATTCACTGAAATTCTGACACAAATAAATAATTATTTATTCACCTTTTTTTGATAATCATTCCATCACAATAAAAACAGGCATAAACAGACATCGCCTCCATGTCCTAGCTCCACAGTTGTTGGGAAAATTTGATCTTATTTTTAGATTGTCCAAAATTCTAGGAAAATATCGCATTTCTATTTATTATTATTTCAACAAGCCAGATTTGGTTTGAATTCTCCTGTTTTATTTTCACTATTTGTAAAACATTATTACTTATACACATTTGTAGGCAGATTTTTGTGGTGGACCGCAGAGCTCAATGAAATACAAAAGCCACAACTCCCCCCCCCCCCCCAAGGTGCTCCACAAGCACAATAAGTCAGTCACCCATTCACACACACATTCACACACTGTTGTGCACCAGCTTTTAATAAGCATGCACGTTTAGCCTTTCGTCTACGATTTTTTTTTCTTCTGGTGGCAAGACTACCCCAATGTGATTTATGCTTTATGATCAACCAGCACGTATTGGGCACCCCCAGTGCTTTAGGTGGGCCGACACTGGAAGCACTGGGAGTCGCTGAATAAACATTACCACTCATAACACTGATCTCAACGAGTAAACTCGTTTGTTTCTAAATGTCCTAAAGAGATCCTATTTGCTCTGATTCTTACACATTGGCAAAGGTTTTGATTACTAAAAAACACAAATACAGTGCTCCCGATGCAGGGAAAAACACTGTTTGAAAAGAATAAGTACATTGGCCTGACCACAGTCCAAAACAACTGGCATTTCCTGGGAATGTTCATTTCATTATCATTTCTGTTGTACGTAAACTTGTTGTGCTGCTTATTTTATTGTGTTGTTGATTTAGCATTGCAGGTTTAAATAGAGATAAATGAAAATGAACTATTTAACAGGCATCCAAAAAAGCTAAAAATGTTGTTAACAATAAAACCATTTCAGCGTGTCACGCAGAAAATTGAAATGCATTCATTTTAATACACTCTTCATAAGTGAGAGGTTTTTTTCAATGACTAACAAGAAAAGAAACACACTTTTCTGATGCTCATGCACGAGGACTGGAAATGACATCAGAAAACAGTTCCGGAACACATTAAAAATCAAAAGAAATTTTTTGGAAGCAAAACAGAGAAATGACAGAGGCTTTGACATGAGAGGAATAAAAAACACGTCTCTACACTGGAATTTAACTTCACTCTCATGTTTTCAGAAGCTTTTAATATCCCCATCCAGACACGGATTACACTCTTACAAGGCAGTCCCATAATAACCCTTCCAAGCCATTTAACAATTGTGTAACTGAAACCGCAAAAGTAGTTTGTTCCATTACCTTGGCAATTCTGTTTGATCATGTTTTTTTTTCATGTTGCGACTTTAATTCTAATCCCTTTGTGCACAAGTGCAATTAAGATGTCATCAGTACTTTGATGGGTCCATTCATGCAGAAATAAAGTGAGAACAAGTAGGAGGGCTACTTCAGACTCCAGCTGGGCTACAATTAGCACTAAAGTGCAGCAAACCCATGTCTGTGGGTTTTACAGGGGCAGTAGGTGGAGTGGGGTCACTCAGTTGTCCGACACTCACAGACAGATCCTATTAAGACTTTGACAAATCAACAATTCCACCAGGAACTAACACACCAATCACATATCAGACCTGTAGGAGGAACCTCATCTTTGTTAATGGATCAACATGGGCAATGACAAAATGAACTACTGGAGTGTGTGTGTGTGTGTGTGTGTGTGTGTGTGTGTGTGTCAGCTTTTATATCACAACGGGGACCAAGTCCGAGCTCCTTGTAAACATGATAAATCAGAATCCCCACAGGTACAGCAAGATGCCTAGGTTGTGGTTTGGTTTGGATTTTAAAGGTTGGTGGGAAGACATTCAGCTGGAGGAATGTGTGTTAGGATAAGTGGCTTTACAATGGAAAATACAAATTTTTACTTAAACGTCAGTGATGCAATCATCATTAAGGAAAATATAAAGATGACTAAGCAAAAAAAAATTATAATAGCTGTGTTTCTGATATCTGTATGAGCATCATGATTATTTCTTACGGGTTTGTTTTCATTGATAAACAGAAGATGTCAGATATTCTTTAAATTCAAAACGTGTCTGACACAACATGCCATCCCCAAATGCTCTTCATTCACAACAGTCCCTAAGACAAAGGAAACGTGCAAAACATTCTGAACATTTCAGAAGATTTATCAAGGTAAAAACAATCTGTTTCCTCATTCAACGGTCATATCCCAGGCTGTGGGAGAAACATGCTCTGCAGGTGCTAACAAAATCATAATAAATACAGAAAACCTATAGGACATGTGTAATTCTTGCCTTTAATTTAGGTTATAAAATCCATAATGGGTCCATATATTTAGTGTCTCTGAGCAGCTTTGGAGTCAAATATTTATGCCACGGTTTAAGGGTATAAGAAATAAATATGGAATGAAATGTTTGGCTTAGATTGTAATTTAGTTTGAACCTTGTGGTCTCATTTCAGAAATGTTGGGAGCATGAATCAATTTCTGTTTAATGGAGAAAATACAAAAACATAAAAAAAATCCTAAACTTCCAATAATATTTGAGATGTTTGTTGGATTATTGCTGATGATAGGAACACCAAAAAGAGGATGTGGGCTGGATTAGGATTAAATGGATCTCCTTGACTAACCAGCTAACTACAAACCTTTCCACTAACCTGCCTGTGGGACTTTTATTATCTCCTCATGTCCATGCTGTCTCTGGAGGAGCAGATGGGAAACAAGATCTCCTGTAACTTACAATGAACCAGAGCTTCCTCCCAGTTTTTTTTTCAAGTTGAATTTAACATCAATTTATCAACAAGATCACAAAACGATTGTTCTCTCGTTCAGAGCTTATTCTCTCTAGTAAACGTCTCTGTGTCTCTAAATATGAGACAGATGACCCTGACAGCTACTGTCAACACTCGGTCTGAATCTGACTGAACCTGAATTTTTCTGCGTGCCGTTTCAAACACGTAAAAATAATAATATACACTGAACAAAAATTTAAATGCAACACTTTTGTTTTTGCTCCCAATTTTCATGAGATCAGAATCTGAATCTGAAAGAATTTTATTGCCAGCGCTCCAGATCAGAGCATAGGAACTTGACTCCATAGTACAACCTGACCAAGGTTACACACACACATATAGACAGGACAGATACAGGCAGACCATGGGAGCAGCCATGACGGCGCTCCTTTTGTAGATGAATGAGGAAATACATGAGGAAAGTTCAGGGGAGGGAGAAGAAAAGGCATTAACAGGGTTACACCAGCAGGGTGTAGCACTCTAATGCAAAAAAAACACCCGACATGTAAGCACGAACATCACAGTTCACAACATGAGACCCGGTAGGTAGGAGGGAGGGGCTGGGATCCTGGTTTCCTCAGCGGGGGCTGCCTGTGTGGCGCTCAACCAGCTGAATCCGCAGGTGGAAGGGAGGTCATGGGGAAGCATAGCCTGGCAAGCCAGACTAAGTAAATGTATTATTTAGTCTGGCCACGCTCCATTGACGGCTCTTGGTTGTGGGGCGGGTTCTACCGTTGTCTTTAAAATGATCTCCGCATTCCACTGGACAATGAATGTGACATACTCTTGTTTCACTCTGTTGCATCATCCCACCCACCAGGCATATAGAGTGCCCTGATTGGCCCACAAAGCGGATAAAGCTCTGTGATTTGTTCACTAAGCAGATAGAGCACTATGATTGGCCCACCATTATGGACAAATCACAGCTCTTTATGTGTTTGAAACCCCTCTAGAGAGCTGTGATTGGCTAGCCAGAGTCCTGGTAGGAGCTGCTGAGGTTCAAATGGAGCATGCCTAGACCATTCTTTGCAAAGCAAGAATTTGGTCTAGTTCACTAGGCTAGGGGAAGCACAGAGAGCAGAGAGTTCCTTCAACGTAATGACCTCGCTGGAGACCACAATCTGAAGGTGGGGGGGTGGGTGGATAGAGTTTCACAGCATTTGTCTGCATTCCTTCCATCGTGGGGGTTATTGCATGCAACTCCAAGGCTGCTTATGGCGTCAGATTCGATAACAGAACTTTGTTTGGGTCAGGCAGAGATAATTTTTCCTCTCTGCCTTAAGTCTGTATTGATCATTCAAGTCCTCCAGTGAAGCCAATTCAGTGATTAAACATCTCCACACTGTCCGGTGACCCTTTCCGAGATGATATCAATCTTGTGCGCTAACACCGGTAACGCAGCTAAGACATTGTCCAGCTTGCGATTCACCTCCAGCAACGTCCCAGTCTGTGAGGTATACACAAGGACGGTGCCGTCCATGGTTGCAGGTCGCCCTCCAATCGCTCCCGTCATCCCAATTTTACGGAAAGCCAGATATCCTCCCACTCCAATCAGAAGAAATCCAGCGATTATCAGGCCAAATATCCACATATCTTCGACGTCCTCAATGGAGAGCTGAGAGAGACAGATGATATTCCACTTCTTCCAGGAATCGAACATATATCCCGCTGCGTGTGTCCCTTGAGGGCAAGCGCGAGCCCCCTCCTCCATCCTCATTGTAGAAAATCTTATCAATCGCGTTGAATGACCAGTTAATTAAATCCATGCTGAAAAATAGTGGTTGCAGAGGAAATGCAGAGAAGCGCTCTGTAGGCAGATGGGACAAAAAGATCTGCAATTCATTCCAGATACACAATATTACCATTTCTCTCAAACATTGTTCACAAATCAGTCTAATTGTGTGATAGAGGGCACCTGTGCTTTGCTGAAATAATCCATCCCACCTCACAGGTGTGCCACATCAAGATGCTGATCTGACATCATGAGTAGTGCACAGGTGTACCTTAAGCCTGATTCATGCTTCTCCGTCTGCATCAGTGCGGAGACACTCAACGCCATTATCCGTCCTTGCGGGCCTGCTGGAGAGCTCCGCAAGGACGGACGGAGTCGAGCTCTCTTTTCTAAACATTAGTCCGTCGAGACGGAGAACGCAAGCTTGTTATTGGTCAGGACGCCGCTGTCGTCCACACCGCCGCCATTGCGCCCTCAAAAACATAAAGAGAGCCGAGGATAACTAGCGGCTTGAAGAATACCTCGCGAAAAAACTCTAAAAATATGAACCTTTAATCCCCCCGTGACCAGAGGAGTAAAAAGATGTGCAGCAAGCATTTTATTTGTGGACGGAAATGACAGGAAACGTGGGTTTAGAGGTGGCGAGCGCATGAAGAGGTGAAGGAGGATGAGAGACAAATTTGTCTGTGTTGAAAAGTCTCTTATATACAAAAAAACAACATAAACACACTATCTTGGACCGGATACATGACGGGATACCACAGAACAGTGCTACGCCCTCTGTTGTCCTGGCGGGGAATTGCTTTGCAACGCTCGCCAGGAGACGGAGAAGTATGAAGGCAAAACATTTCCGTCCGTGCGTGCGTGTCTCTCCCTGTTGGAGCTGACGGAGAAGCATGAATCAGGCTTTAGACTGCCCACAATAAAAGGCCACCCTGGAATGTTGCTTTATTGGGGGTCTGGGGACTCAGAAACGGTCAGTATCTGGTGTGACCAGCATTTGCCTCATGCAGTGCAACACACCTTGTTCGCATAGAGTTTATCAGATTGTCAATTAAGGCCTGCGGAATGTTGGTCCACTCCTCTTCAATGGCTGTGTGAAGTTGTTGGATATTAGTGAATGTGAGCATTTCCCCCTTCAAGTCTGTTACGGCGACGAGCTGGAGTCAGGTCAAGACCCCGATGAGGACGACGAGCATGCAGTTGAGCTTCCCTGAGACGGTTTCTGACAGTTTGTACAGAAATTGTTTGGTTATGCAAACCAATTGTTTCAGCAGCTATCTGAGTGGCTGGTCTCACACGATCTTGGAGGTGAACCTGCTGGATGTGGAGGTCCTGGGCTGGTGTGGTTACACGTTGTCTGCGGTTGTGAGGCCGTTTGGATGTACTGCCATATTCTCTGAAACGCCTTTGGAGACGGCTTATGTTTGAGAAATTAACATTCAATGCACAAGCAACAGATCTGGTTGACATTCATGCTGTCAGCATGCCAATTGCACGCTCCCTCAATGCGTGTGGCATCTGTGGCATTTTGCTGTGAGACAAAACTGCACATTCCAGGGTGGCCTTTTATTGTGGGCAGTATAATGTACACCTGATGTCAGATCAGCATCTTGATGTGGCACACCTGTGAGGTGGGATGGATTATCTCAGCAAAGCAGAAGTGTTCACTATCACACATTTAGACTGATTTGTGAACAATGTTTGAGAGACATGGTGATATTGTGTATCTGGAATGAATTTTAGATCTTTGTCCATCTCATGAAAAATGGGAGCAAAAACAAAAGTGTTGTGTTTATATTTTTGTTCAGTGTAGAAATAATAACATGTGTAGGATTCCACTTCTCTTTTGTATGAGCAGACACTGTGTGCATCTTTCTCTCAGTCTGAGCATTTGGAGCGAGCTTCATTGCCTAACTCGCTCAATTAACATAATTCACTGGCCCAAATCTGACTGAACCCGTCGGGCTTACTCACTTCAGGTTAGAACTCCAGTGGTCAGCCCTGCATCACAATCAAACGGCTGACCAATATTTCCTCCTCGGTAAATGTGGAGGACACTTCCCACTCTAACAAATTGGTACCGCGGTTAAATAAACAAAACTCCATTCCACTATAATCGATTATGGCGTTCATCTACTACGATTCAGAACCGTTTTCATTACATTTTTCATTTTTGTTTCTAATTATAATCGGTCACTCTGAGTCTTTCATGCAGGCTGAACATAAAATAGTCTCCTACACCTATCTCCTGCGTTAGCTTCTGATAGAAAATAGACGGTGAAACTCAAGGATTAGATAAACCTGACAGATCTACGTCACACTGTCACTTAACATTCATGGACTCATCCATCTCGACTCACGAGGAAGACTGTTGTTGGCTTGGCGTCCAGGATATAGCAGGGAATGTCTTGACTAGTAGAAGCTAACATTAGCCTTAGCAATTCCACTGCGGAACTCCTCCAGGCTTGTGTTACTAGTGGAGATAACTCATCAATGTCGCAAAGCAGTCAGTGGTAGTCGTGTTTCTGTTATCCAATCCAAGGCGAGATGTCCAAATATCAGAAAATAAGGGTCAAATCCTGCCGTCTGAAGCTAGACTCCAATCTGTCTCTCCTCTAGTCCCTGACAATGTTGCACCAGGGCTATGTTTACCCAAAGTACGATTTACAAGGCATTAATTTCTACCACACCACTGAAAATGTATGGATTAACACTTTGCAGTTTTGATTTTTTTCAGGCTTTTAGCACCCCTTAGTTTCTGTTAATTATACACTGTGCTTAAACCCAAAATTAAACTAAACTCGCTGTGCATTCTAGGCTTGGACGGTATTACGGTATGACCTTATATACAGCTGGTGTTAAAAAATAGCAATACTGTCAGTTCCAATACGGTCATGAAAAAAAAAATAAATAAATAAAAAAGATGGAGATTAATAAAAGTCACTGAAAGTATAAAACAGACATGTGGTTGAATTTTCTGTTTTACTTAAACTGTTTTAAATGTTTGGTCCAAATTGTAGAGATGTTCCATAAAGTTTTGGAAGGTGATGTCATCATGTGACAGCCGGGAGACGCGCCAAGAGTATAATAACGACTCGTGCACCAACTGACTTGTCTGAAAATAACACAACTTCTGCAGTTTGGGAGTATTTTGTGTTTGAAGCAACCTTAACAGGAGAGCCGGTAAACACTGATGAGGTCCTTTGTTTGTAACTAAATATCACCGTCGGCAATGGAGCGAGCCGCAGCTGAAATGGCCTTCTGTTTGGAGCCTGTTCTTAAAAGAAACAACACACTTTTCTGGTGGAAAATAATCTGTCAGCGTTCCCCAGATGTCACGACTAGCCCAGAGTACCCATGTGGCTGTGCCACAAGCTCCTCGAAGCAGGTTTTCAGCAGTCGGTCCAAAACGTCCTATGTTGTAAACATGCTGGTTTTTCAGGCGAAAAATCTTTTTATAAGCTGTGTTTTTTAAAAGTCTTAATATTATGTGTGTTATGTTGTTGTTTTAGTGATAGTGTTTGTTATTCAGTTTCTGAATGATGAAGGTCCAAACCAACAGTTTGGTAATTCCACTTGAGGCTTACGTCATCATTTTTAAATTAGTCCCGGTAACATCGTACACCTGGGTTAAATGTGGAGGAAGCTAGACGGTAATAAGATTTGGGTACCGCCCAAGCCTTGTGCATTTCTCTTTTTAACACTTTATTGTAACTGCTGAAATGTCTCCTAAGCCTTCAGTTTTTATTTTCTAGATGAGCAACTATTCAGTAAATCAAACAAATCAGCTATGTTCACGATCTAACACGCAGGGAACACGCAGACTCCAGCTCCGCCGTATCAGCTCCACTCCACTCCACAGCTTCCTCCACCAGCAGGGACCGGCCGCCAACTCTGAAGTTGCAGGTGCAATATTCTGGCCACCATGGGCGGTGGGGTCTGAGTGGCATTTCATTAAACTTGTAAAGGGTCATTTTAGCACAGACTGGCTCAAGAAAATGATTTAAAAACATGAAAAAGCTGCATAGTATGGCTTTAAATGAGTGAACCACACCTTTAGCCCAATGTGTGTACAATGGAGTTATAACCCATGGAGTGGAGTTATAACTCATTTCAGGTTTGCTAATTTCAATTAGCTGCTGCAGCCATACAAATTATGACTACACATTTAATTTAATTTTCTTCATTATGTAATCCAACGCCTAATGACTTTTGGCCCTGTGCCGAATCACAAAATCCCACTTGTTGGTTCTTTTCTTGTCATAAAATGCTAAACAAAAACTGCACATAATGAACACAAAAGCTAGAATAACTGGACACTGAAAACATGCTGAAAAACATTTAAAAGGCACAGTAAGAGTGAGACTGACCACAAGTCTGCCACTCCTATATGCATGCATGCAAACATCGTCATTACACCACCCTCCATTGGTCACAGTGGGATCCATGTGGTTCGTTTACCCCCTGAAATATGAGCTTATCAGACAGTTATGATCAGCTGTAAATCAAAACAGGAAAGGGTGTGATGGGGTCACAGGGGGGTAAGACAATGAGGAGAATAACAGAAAAAAATAACTGATGGAAGGGTGAAAAGATAGGAATCCTGACTAAGATTGTGATTCAGTAGGATAAGTTTATTACCTCTCTCACATGACCACTTTTTAACTATGTTGTACTTTAGGTAATTAAAATTATTCTGCACTATATCACTACATGGTACACTACTTCAGTCATGCTTAATGCATTGAAGTTGCGTCTGATTTGTAGATTTCTGCATTTTGCATTCCTAAACATTGATAATGACTTATAATAAAAACATTTGAACAATTCGGAAAAGGGTAGAATGCCTTCTCCGGGTCAGGGATGAGGTCCTGCCCCAAGTGGAGGAGTTTAAGTATCTCGGGGTCTTGTTCACGAGCAACACATTCTCACACCCAAAGTGTCAAAATATGACACGTGTGACCAAGCGTTAATATATGATGATTCGGGATGACCCAGCATGTCAGGAGACGACGATCAGGGACAAACAGCTGATGCAACGTCCCAGAGCGTCAGTATCCGACGCCGGTGGTGAGACGGACATTATAAGTACTTGTGAACTACTTAACCTTCCCCTCACCCCAATCCTAACCTTAAGGGCACAGTTTATGGACTTTAAGGTTAGGATTGGGGTGAGGGGGAGGTTAAATAGTCGAATAATGCCCGTGTGACCGCGAGCGTCAAACAGTGACGCCAGCGGAGCCACGTGTCTTAGCGTGTCCCTGATCGTCATCTCCTGACGCGCTGGGGTGTCCCGAATCATCATATTTTGACGCTTGGTCACAAGCGTCATATTTTGATGCCGTGGGTGTGAGAATGTGTTGTCACGAGTGAGGGAAAGCTGAAGCGTGAGATCGATTGGCAGATTGGTGCTGCGTCTGCGATGATGCAGGTGTTGTACCAATCTGTCATGGTGAAAAGAGAGCTGGGCAGGAAGGCAAAGCTCTCGATTTACCGATCGATCTGTTCCCACCCTCACCTATGGTCAGTAGGGTGGTGACCGAAAGAACGAGATCGTGGATACAAGCGGCTGAAATGAGTTTTCTCCACAGGGTGTCTGAGCTTTCCCTTAGAGAAAGGGTGAGAAGATCTGTTGCTCCTCCACATTGAGAGGAGCCAGTTGAGGTGGCTCAGGCATCTGATTAGGATGCCTCCTGGACAACTCCCTGGTGAGGTTTTCCAGGCATGTCCAACTGGAAGGAGGCCTAAGGGTATACCCAGGACACATTGGAGGGAGTATTTTTCTCGCCTGGCCAAGGAACGCCCAAGGATTCCTCCAAAGGAGCTGGCCCAAGTGGCTGGGGGAGGGAAGTCGGGGCCTCTCGACTTAGGCTGCTGCCCCCATGACCCGACTCCAGATAAACGGAAGAAAGGATGGATGGATGGATGGACGGACGGACAGATGGACCCCAGGAGTCCACTTACAAAAATAAAAAGCATTACTGATGAAAGAGCCATAAATTATTATAGGGCTGCTCAATTAATCGAATTTTAATCACGATTACGATCTGAGTTTTGAACGATTATAAAAAACAAAACAAGCCGATTATTTGCTCCTCCCGCTTGTGCTGCCCTGAGTTGCAAATGAAGCGCTCCTCCCACAGTGTTGCCAACTTAGTGACTTTGACGCTATTTCTAGCAGCTTTTCAGACCCCCTTCTTGACTTTTTAAATCTTAAAAATACCTAGCGATCACCTCAGAAAAATCTCTGGTAACCCTTAGCTACTTTCTGGATAACTGTCGTCGACATCTCCTGCAGGTTAGCTAAACACTCCGCCTGCGCGCCGGACCGTTCTTCAGGACATTAGAAAAGGGAATGATGTAGTGATGTGTCAGTCGCTAAAGAAACAGCTCTCAGAGCCGGCTCCCTGTTGGAGTAACCAGAGTGAGTGACACACACACCGCACCTGCGGACTCCTGAGCCGCTAAAAACGGCTAAATGTGCGCGTGCGGCGTGCTAAACACACGTGCAGCTTGCCCCTGATTGCTGTGAGACCGGGTTGGGGGTTGGGGGGTGCAGCTGTGGTTGGGACAATTATTACATTAACTGATGGACCTGTAAATAAATAGTTTATAAATAAGGTAGAAATAAGTTCCTCACGCTGATAAATAATAACTAACCTCTCTGAGGACACGGTGCTAGTGCACTCTCCTACAGCACCTTGACAGACTAAATACATGTTATGCAACATTTTGTGAACATCAATTTAATTGCGTTTATTTGTTATAAATGCCACTGTATAATTCTTGCTGTCAGTATTTGCAAGATATTGGCATTTGGGTCCGTACTGGTTAGACTTAAATGAGTTAAACCAAGGTCTTGGTCCCTTGGGTCATAAACTATGAGCTATAAGTATATTGGTCTTTTTATACTGGGAATCAGGAGTTGTTTTAGTGATCATCTTGTTTCTTATTTCTGTCCTGATTGTGCCCTGAGCAATTTTATGACTGAATAAAAACAAATAAAATCAACATAAATTGAAAAATCGTCCTAAATAATCGTGATCTCAATTTCAGTCACCATAATCGTGATTATTATTTTTGCCATAATCGAGCAGCCCTAAATTATTATGTACTTCAAGGCTGCCATAGCACTACAGAGTTATACTTGAATATCAATATCGCTTAATGATACAGCAGATCAAAGAGATATATTTAGAAAAGTTAAACCTGATTTATTGTATTTTTTCACAAGTACACATTTATTACAGCCTAAAACACCCCGTCTGCCTCCTGGCGCTCGTAGTATGTGCACCTTTGTGTTATTAAGTTTCTCATATCAGCTCATTTCTTCCTAGACTTTTCGCCTCTCCAGGAAATATTCTGTGCCATCTTTAATCTCCACTTCCTGCCACTCACAGGAAGTTCATTTATCTGGAGGTGGAATAAGAAAACAGCGTGCATGATGAAAGCTTTGGCAGCAGGGCAAAGACAGGATTGTTTAAAAAGGCTGAGAAGAAAAGCTCTTAAATCTGCTGTCATAGATAAAACATCTTGGACATATTGAGACGAAGATGTTTCAAGCCAGAAAAAACAAGAAAAATAAAAGGCAACTCGCTGAGCCGATGCTAACCCTCAGCACCCAGCGCTGAATTAAAAAGAGTGAAGAAGAGGTGTCACCCAGCACTGCAGTGAGCCAGACAGAAATGACAGCAGTGAAATAAAAATGTCATCTTTTCTCCAACTGAAAAAAATTAAAATGCTGTAAACAGTCACTGGTCCACAGAGACGTCTAATCTCAACCCGGCAAAGTGCAGCACAGCTCGCACCTGAGCAGCCCCCGCGTCCTCGCCTCAACTCTGCATGACTCTGCCTCGCGTCAAGTATTCATCATGTGTAAGCAAGCATGCAGTCAGTCAAGTCAAGCATGTGTTAACAGAGCTGGGACCAGAGGTGCGCCAATTACGTCCACATCCTCAGCTGTGATTAGTTTAGATACCCAAACATCCTGATGCTAACGCATTATAACAGGGAGATGAAAGAAGTGACATGTGCACCACAAATAAAAGGTTGCTAATAGTGTACACACTGTTGGCTGAACTCTCCTCTGATTTGTATCAAATAATGGGTTTCTATGACATCTAGTAGCTTTAAATGTCACTTCAGTGCCATCGGTTCCTCAGAGCTGCTAATAATGCAGCTGCTGTTTGTGACACGGGGGACATGATGCAAGTTTGTTTATTTCCTTGATTCATTCATGACCCAAGACGTTGTTGTCCCTGAATACCTGTGGACTGAGATGTTGTGCTTTTACTGTTAAATCATCAGTGAGAGTTTAAAAAATCAGAACAGTCGTCTGATTGTTTAGGCTCTCACAAAATTACCACGAAATTCCACTACCCTTTTGAAAGCTAGGACAGAAACGTATATCACTTACAAAAAACTACTTGACAACAAGTTTTCTAACAAGAAGTCTGGTTGAAATAAGTCTCCACCCTTGCCTTGACTCCCACTTTAAGAAACCTTTGTGTAAAGTGCAAATTAGAATATCTAGTCTTGCAGGAACTGTGCGGCTAATCTGACATTTATCCTACTGACTGATGTTTTGGAGGTTAAATTAGATTACACAGTTTATTGAGTACCGACATTATAACAGATGAAATGATGTGTCTAATTGTAGGTGATTCTAAGAGGGTACACCCATAAATGCATAAATGAGACAATGATAACTTCCTGATTAAATACGGCTAGCTATAGAAGAATGTAAAATATATATATAAATAAACTTGTTTGAGACCCAAGAAGCTCAACTTTAAATTAGGGATGCACCGATACGAGACAGGTATCGGTATTGGTGCCGATACCGATACCAATACCAGTATCGGTATCGGTAAAAGTTAACTGATACCAGGAACTAGGGCTGAAACGATTCCTCGAGTACCTCAAATAATTCGAGTACAAAAAATCCTCGAGTCAAATTCTCTGCCTCGAGGATTCGTTTAATTCATGTTTAATTAATTCATGGCTTTGCAATCGCCCGGGGTCATGTTTCACCCGGACCGAAATAAGTGACGCACATGCCCACTGCACTGAATGCACACGCGAGTAGCGAATGTAACTTCACTTTCTCTTAAGCCATGGCGGACAACGTGGACCCCGGTGGAGTGCGAAAAAGACACAAAATGCCAAAGGTGTGGGACCATTTTTCACGTCGTAAGGCGGAAGACGTAGTCCAGTATAAATACTGTAAAATGGATTTAGCCTATAACACCACATCCTCCAAGCTGCTGCAGTCTGACCAGGAAACATCCACATGTAAATGTCTCTTCTGCAAGCGGACTCGGAGCCTCTACAAGATAATGCATTTTAGCCTGTATTTCTATATATTCTGCAGACACTGTGCGACGTTTTCGTTTGTAGCACTCAGTTTCAGCTCACACCGTACGTCTGCTAGCAACACGTCGGACTTAAAATGTGCTAAAAATAGCAGTTTTTACAATACGTCAGACTTTTATTGTGTTGTTATTGATGTCTGTTGTCCCTCGGGATTGCTGCAGGAGCCTCGAGGATACGGGTATTTATGAGTGACGGAGGAAAACGAAAGAAAGTAAATAAATGTTTTGTGATCAGTATAATTGGACATAACCACAGCAAACATGCTTACTCGACAATCCTTGTTATTGTGTGAGAAAAAAAAGTGTAGAAATTAAAACGAACGTGTGTTAATAGGGAAACAGCCGGCGAGCTGTTTGCGCATGTGCCGTGAGTGGTTCTGGTTCTGTTTGGGCCGCAGCCGCTCGCAGCGCTACTTCAACAGTTATCCTCCTAGTTTTTGTCTGGCTTGCCAGGCTAGCAGATTCTCGCACGAGGGGAAAATCGGCTCAGGCTGTATACTTATTTTTTGCACAGGCATTTGTTTACTGTGAAGTAAAGTTGAAGTGCTGAAGTTTTGCAAACTAATTTTGAATAAAACTTGAAGAATAACTGGCAATTGCGTGCTCATTTTAAGAGGTCTTTCATATTTTATAACATGCTATTTGATATAATGGTTTACAAACACAAAAGGGTAATTTATTAGAGTACTCGATTAATCGAAAAAAAGATTTGATAGATTACTCGATTACAAAAATATTCGATAGCTGCAGCCCTACCAGGAACCGATACCAATGCAGTTGCTTGACAATGACTTCACTGTAACTTGTCATTTCTGTTCACCTAATATTTTAGTTTTGTGATGGTTTCCATTCATATATTTTACTTTTTATCTACCTCACAGTCTTTTCCTGTTGAAAGCAGAGAAGAAAATAAAGTCTGTATTCCAAGTCATTGCATTTTTTTGTGTGGTGGAAGTATCGGTATTGGTAATCGGTATTGGCGAGTACTCAGATCCAAGTATCGGTATCGTATCGGTTTGGAAAAAAGTGGTATCGTTGCATCCCTACTTTAAATCATCACATTAGAAATATTAATAAAACAGTTATAGAAATGTGGCATTCAGAAAGTCTGTAATCACTGAGGCTCTGCTGTTCATAAACAGTAAAATGTTCTCAAAGCTGCAGGTATTTGATTTGAGGACACGGAGGGAGATTACCATTTATTATTGGTCATAATTACTTCCCAGATCTGAAGACATTTTAAATATAACTTACAATTATCTATATTATTGATTTGTCATCTTTTTCTAATCAACTGAATAATGGTTTGACTTGTTAAATGTCAGAACATAATGAAAAAAAACTCATCTGGACTTCTCTAAACCACAGATTAAAGGGATGGTTTAACACATGTGGTGAGTATTTGTGTTTTAGCTTTTCTTGCAATAGTTCTCATTTGACTCTGCACAATGAAAAAGTATTTTGTAGAAATTCTCATGGTTCCACGGGTTTCTGGGATGCTTGAGAGTACAAAAGCAGGCTGGCGTGAACAAAGATCAGGAGGCAAGTTGAGGGAAAATGTTGAATAAATACGGAAATGCACATTTCTCACTGACAGCATCAATTTGGGAAACCATCAAACCTCTGTTGCAGTCTCTGGAAGGTAAAAAGAACAATAAAGTCTCACATTCTCCAGTCTAAAAACAAAAGATATTCAATCACTCCCCTCTAAGTAAAAAGAAAAGCATCATTTTCATCAACAGCAAACCAAATGTCTTCGATTTTTTCCAGTTCGGCTAACACAAACATTAATCTTCGAGGACCATCTTACGGAATCAGATTTGAGTATTTGAATTTTATAGTTTTTATTGATATTATTATTATTTACAGCTTCTACGTGCAGAAATGAGCAGATTTAGGGCTGATCGGTATTGACCCTCTCCTCCACCTCTCCCTGTTGGTGCTTTTCTCACCTCAGACCTGCTCGGCACACCCGACAGCCTGTTGGCTTTTTCATGCCGGTTGTGAATGATTTAACGTATGCCCGGTCATGTCCCCGCGCAGCGAAGAGGAAAAAAAGAAAATGCAAGTTTCATTACCTTACTGCTGAGCTGTGGGCAAGTTATTACACTCATGCAACAGCATATTTCCCTTCCTCTTGTGGACGGCCATATTGAATGACCCGGGCTCTCCATGCTCAGCAAAAACTTTATTCTGGAGACCACAAAAAAGCTAATCTCATGGCTCAAAGTATTTCAAAAGGCTTTATTGTGAATGAAGTCCAGGTAACTTGGTATGGAGGCAAAGAACCAGAAACGGTTAAATATTCCTTCTGTCAGAAGACAAAGTTTTCTCTCCATTCGTGTCAACTTAAGGTCAGCCTTCTCAGGGAGGGACATCTGTTCACATTTGTCCCACAGGATTTAATGTTAGCAGACAGGCAGCTGCAGCCTGTGCTTCCATGATCAGAGCTTAAAGGTTAGAATGGTCATGTCTGAGTGATTGTGTCTGTGCAGCAGCCATGTTCAGGAATCACCTAGAAAAGAGGATTGAGTCCTGCCATCTGAATCCGGGAGCTCAGGCTTCAGCATGCTCGTGAAGCTCACAAAGAGCCTTCAATACCAGAAGCTGCGGTTTATGTTATTATTTTTGATGTTTTAGTTTTGCTGTTAAATGTGATCGCAAAAGATCCAGAACCGCATAAATGTCATCAAAAAGAGCTTGAGAGTGTTTTTATTTTTATTTAGAGTAAAAGGTTAAAAATATCTGCATGAAATGCCTGTTTTATTTTGTATTCACTGTTTCCTGTACTAATCAGACCCCCTTCACAACAAGCAAACAGGCAAGGCCCGGCTGATTGCTTGAATAATAGAGTCTTAATCTGATATTTTCCTTCAGCACACAGCCACAAACTACACGCAGCACATTGAAAATACTAAATTAATGCTTTGTGTTTGACACAGTTAGGATCAATTCATAACTTCTGCTTCCTATTGATGGAAAGACCAGTGTGGCATTAACTTTGCCATCTATTTCAGTTCACTTGGGTCCGGTGGGCCCATCTCCAGGACCGCACACGGTCCCAACCTTTTTAACAAAACAGCTAAGCGCATTCACTCCGCACAAACCGGAGCAAATCTCTTGTTCAGGTAAAACCCTTGAAAATGCAGACAAGCAGAAGAACTACATGAGCATTTATTTTCAGGGGAGAATTTCCAAGAGAAACATTATGCACGACACTACACTGCTTTACACTTAGCCACTGTTCAGCTCTGCAGTGATGCTGAGCAGGGAGGGAAGCTCCTGGTGAACAACAAGCTGGAGTGTGTGTGATCTGGAGGATGCTCGCCACTCTCTTATCAACTATAACCCCCCTTTTTTACGTTTTGCCGTTTTAAGCAGGATGGTGCAAACCTGCTGTCTGCCTTTTTCCAGTGTGTTTAGTTAGCTCTGATGTCTAAAATCCACTAAACTGATGGGTAAGTAGCTCTACATGCAGCAGATCACACATGTCCTTGCTTCTCACTGCATTAACAAAAACAGCTCTGGGTGAATTATCAAAGTGATTCAAATAATGACTATTTCAATCGTCATCATTATTTAATTAATCTCTTTGCTCCAGTATCTTCTTTTAAACTTTGAACAAGCTGCTGACATTCAAAGCACCGGTGAAAATGTGCTGACCGGCCAGTTATCGGGTGAAAAACACAACGTTGAAGGTCTTGATCAGGGAGTTACTATTTCACCTGCAAGCCTCGAAAAGGGCCCAGTCAACGCCTGTAACACTAAAAGGAAAATACTAAATGCATGTTTGCTGCTGCAGGAAGAAAAATTGTAATTTCATAAATAAATAAATTCACATAAACAACAATGCTATTGAAAAGTTTAATTTAGCGCATTTTAGTCATTTTTGGCAACAGCTTATGATTTAGGGTCAATTATTAAGAAGACAAATTTCATAATAATATCAAGGTAATATAGTAATGTACTAACATTTAACTTTATTTAGACATTGCCACATGTTTTAGACTTTTCTTCACTTCTGTAATTTTTTATTTTTTTATTTTTTTATCAGGAAATGAGGCAGGGATAGTAACCTGCCAATAAAAGTGGTAACAGAGAAGTATCTCTGTTTCGTCCCATTGTGAAATAAAACACATGGTCGTTCGATTTGCAGGTAGGCTAACAAAATCATTAAAAATAAAAGACACATTAAGCTTATGGGTGTTCAATCTAGACCAGGGATTCCCAAAGTGTGGTGCGCGAGCTGCCGCTAGGGGGTGCGCGAGGTGAAAAGTGTAATGGCTGCGGAGCTCAGAGAAGTCTGTCATATGTCACCATTAGCGTAGCCAGAAACTCGTTTGTGGGTGGACCTAAGAAAACGTAAGTGGGCACAATAAATATAATTGAAAACAAGTATATTTTTGCGCGCACGTGTGTGTCCTCCACATGTGCCCTAGCTTCATAATAACAATGCGCCGAGCTTCAGCACTCTGGCCTGCGAACACCGATATGTTCCGTATTTGATCATTTTTAACGGTGTTGGAGGAATCTGAAGGAAAGTCATTCTGGGAGATTGTAATTAACACCTGTCTCATGCAGGTGTTCTGACATTGTAAACCTCACACACAGAACATTGTGGATGTAACAAAATAAATAAGAAATGATTCCCATTCAGGCTATTAACAGCGTGCCCGAGATCTGAAGTTCAGAGTGCGTCTGTCAGAGGTCAGACGCGTGCCAGCGGAACCACGGCTCACGGGTGCACAAGTGAGCACATCTGGGCTGGGCAGAAGTCATTTTACAACATTGGTTTAAATAGCGCCAATAACGAGGCGCGGTGACTGGAGCGGCTCATGGAGCTGTGCCGCGCGCGCGCACACACACACACACACACACGCAGATTCAATAAGAGCGCACGCTGCGCAAACTCCGGCACCCCAGAAATGAGCGCTGCCTCCTCTGTGATAAAAACTTTTAAGAGGTTTTATAACATTTTTCATTCCAGGTCAAATTAAGATATTAGCTTCTATTTTGGGATGACTTATTAAAGTCGGGTCCGCTCCAGCAGTGACTCCGAACCTGACTACAACCCCTGTTGCAGCATTTATTGTTCCAGTCCGCGTGGCAGCGGATCGCAGATTCAGCCACACCATAAAACAGCAATAAGTCTGTCTGAGGCAAAAGTGAACCTCATGGCTTTTCCATATTTTCCCCTATAGACATTTGATTACGCACAAGTAGGTGACCAGTTCAGGTTTACGCAGAGCAGAAGGAAGCAGAGCGCTCTGGCCGCACAGGTTAAACGTTTCTACTTTAAGAAAACTGTTAAATAGCATTGTTTATGTTCTACCTGGGCACTCTAAATATTTATTTAAAATTAAATCAAAGGAAATCGTAATGGTATCGAATGTTTATTAATTATTTAAAAAATGAAAGTGATGGGGAAAAAGGTTGATCATATTTTATATATATATATATATATATATATATATATATATAGCCATGCCCTGATGTGGGGGCTGGGGGGTGCGTCGACATGGTCGGGACATAGAAGGGGGTGCGCGGCTAAATAAGTTTGGGAACCACTGGTCTAGGCCAACATTCTGACAGGCTTGAGTTTGATGAAGAAGCTGAAGGAAAAGTGCTTTTACTTCTGCCCTCTGTTGCATTCTTGTTTTTAAATGCCAATGGTCTCCATCTTGATCTCTAATAAAGATTACGTTATTAAAGCAACAGTTGGTTTGATACTGCAGATAAAAACAACTGAGTAAAATGGGTAAGCTGGAATAGAAACATTTTTATCAAATTCAATATAAAAATGTAATAGCAGTTGTTTTAAGATTGTTTTGGCAAACATACATAAAATAACTTAAAAACTTAAGTCAAATATTGATTTTACATTTTAGAGAATATATGTATTTTTAAAAAGATTAAATACAGAAAATGAGCAGGTCTACTGAAAATGCAGTGGGAAGTACAAATGTTATTTTACATTTTTGCACGGACACTGGAAGACAAGATGAACGGTTCTCTACAAGAACTTGGCTCTCATCATACACTTTGAAAACCCGTTCAAAAGATTTGTTTCATTCGTGAACAGCACATCACTTGTGTCTTTTAAACACAGGAGGTCAGATGTGTGACAGAAATCCCTACTGATAAATCACAAGTTCTGATTTTTCACAGAGGACACAAAGAGTGTTCTGACTGAATGTATAATAATTCCCACAGGAGCCACTCAGTCTGACTCACTCAGGAACATCCAGATATTTAGAGTCTGCGACCATGACAAAGACACAATGTCGTGTAATGAACTGCTGCTTTCAGACCAGACATATCTTAAAATGTGACAAAACAGTGAAGAATAATATTCCGGTGTGACTGATTTAATTAGCAGACCAAACGGTGACAGAGGTAAGGTATGTATGTCAGAGAGAAGGCAAACATGTTAGAGTTACGTAGATAAAATGACCAGAGGTCAGATGGTAGGTGAGGGACTAATTATGGGAGAGTGATTTGGATTAATAGGATCTGAGTTTCTGCTCTGCGGTCAGCTCCTTTGGGAACAGGATGGTGATCAGTTCACACTCCGGACCATACATCTCCCTGCAAGCAAACCCCCAACTCTAATAACATCATTACACAAATGCTTCTCATTTTGCAGCCCTTACTCATCCCTCACCCTGATCGCTTCCCCTCCTCTGCTAGCCAAGCGTCGTCCGATATTTCATTCTCATTTTTTCCTGTATTCACCTCATTCTCCTCGTTGAATTGCCTCTCACGCCAATGGTGTTGAATTATTGATGGGTGTTGAGCTGCTAAGATTCCTCTCACCGTCGTCTGGGTTTGTGTTGCTTTTTGCTTTCTCTTGTCAAGCCCTGAGATGCAAGTATGCATGCGTGTTTGACTAATTAGGTCTGACTGTGGATCACCAGAAGACTTCCTAATTCATGAGCTCTTATTACTGCATTTTGAGAGAAAAACTCTGAGGGAAATAAAAAGTTACGGATGCATTTCCTCTGTGTGTTTTTATTGCTCTGGTCTTCATCGGACTGAGCGTTTAGCATCATCTCATGTTTGAAGCAAAAACAAACTCAGATTCCAGTTTTCTTGCTGAGAATTCTTGCTTGTTGGTTATTTAAACAATAATCTTCGTTTCTTGTAGAATACTCTTCTGACTGGATTATGTATCTTCTGTTACATGAGCAAGTAGTTTTTAGAAAAGTTACAACAAATCCGTTGCATTACAAAGCAGCACTGTTTTCTTTATGTTTTACCGATAATTTAGTGAAGCATTTATAGGAAAAACTAGCTTCCTAAAACATGAACTTTTCTGTAAGCATAAGCCTCCAGTTGGTGGTGGTAGATGGCTGCTCATTCTGAGTCAGGATGGAAGTCGATTCCTGTTAAAGAGGAGTTTTTCCTCTCTGCTGTCGCTACATGCTTGCTGAAAATGACGAATTTTTCTAAAGTCAGTAACAGTCACAAGTCACAACAAGTCAGTGACTCCATGCTCTCTGCTGGGTTTAGTTAGGTAGAAAACATTTAAAGGTGTAATATGTAAGACTTACATCATCCTGTAGTCAAATTTGGGTACTGTGGTCAATTTTTCTAAACAAAAATAACATTCTCACTGCCGTTCAGTGAATTTTATGACTGTTGCCAGTTACGAATCAGCACTAGAAGATTCTAGATGACGAGCAAAGACGAGTCATTCACAGTAAGTTGATAAGTAGATAAATACATTCTTGATAGATGGTTCTGGCATTTCGGTGTTTTAGGGTAGGGAGCACTTACTCCACTTATCGCAGTAATAATGCTGATAATTGAAAAATTAACATTATATATTTTTAGATGCCAATTATTTGCTTCTAATTCACAGTTAGCATTGTTAGCTCAATGTTAGCTTCTAATCTGCTTTACCAAATATTAGCGTAAAACCAAAAGATGCCGTGGCTTCTTAAGGGTACAAGAAAAAACTTCTGGGTCGCTCCTGTTTACCAGCTTCGGTTTTTTAAACAACTCTGGATATTTTTTCTGGCAAGTGTCAAATTACAAAACTGCAGCATTAGCTCAGAACAGACTCAGCAACCTCATCGGATCAGTGGTTGTAAACAAAGACGACATCCGTCTTTAGTTATTTAGTTATTTTGAAAGGAGTTAAACTGGCCTCAATTTTTGAGCCGCATTGTGGGGGCTTGGTAAAATCACAGAAAAAAGAGAGCTGCTCAGGTCGAGCAGGCTGCTTCATGCGCGTTCACGCTCAGGCATAGCCCTCCAAACCATTCTTAAATGGTACAGATACAAGTGATGTCACTGGCGCGTTAGCTTGCCAAGTTAGACGTCAGACTTTCGCGCAGAAGACCCGGGTTTGATTCTGGATGTGAACATAGTTTATTTAGATTTTCTTTTTTACATTAATGGTATATTTTTTTACAGTAAGATGCCCAAATTTTTATTTGAGACTCGCCGAATGGCATTGAATTCACAGATAAAAATGATGTTGGTTCAACTTTCATTTTGGAACAATTTATCAAGCAAGGGAAGGGAATGATCTGAGCATGCAGGAGGACTGACCCATCATAAAGCTTTGTTTGCTGTGCTGAAGAGAAAGGTACAGAACCTAATTATTTAATTAATTAGCTGCGCGTTCTCCTGTCCTCTGTCCTCCGGGCCACACACACGGAGCTGACTGTCTCAGCTGTTATTTTCGTTAAGGAGTGTGCACGTACAGCATGTGCGCCTCGTGCACGAGCCTACTATTGAAGCTGCCGTTACGCTTTTGGCCTGAGGGGGCAATCGCGAGCATAAAAATTCAAAACTCCGTAAAGTCCCTTTAAAAGGATTAATGAAGGTTGGTTATTTTCACAGTAATATGTTTAAATCAATGCAACAACCTGAACACAGAAATCAAACAAGTTGTTTTTCATTAGTTTTCCCAATTGGAAAAATCACATTATAGATTAGTACAAAAAATTAACTTGATGTGAATCTGACTGCCTGATATCTAATAAGTGGAAAATGGGGACGAAGGAACAGCTCTGCTGCTAAAGAGGTGAAAGTGAATCTTTTTTGTCACTTTTAATGTCATAATGTGTTCTTTATTTACAGTAAAACAGAATTAATGTTATTTGGTGTAACAGCAACATCCATGAATAAATATACGTAGAGGTGAAGCACTGAAACACAACCTGTTATTCTACCTGAGTTCAGATATTAATCGACTGTACTGCAAAAAAGAACCTCATAGAGCCCTCAGATCTTTGTCAACACAAAGAAGTGCAAACTTCCTCAGATACAATAAAATCAAACAGGTTGAGAAAATCTGCTCTGATGTCGTTTCCATGGATGCATTAAAACCTGCTACAGGTGCTGCACTATTTTTGTCTGATAGTTTCAGGATATTAAAGGCAGTGAAAAACACAGCCATGTCTTCCCACTGTGGCACCTTCAGAATGTATTAGTCTGTATTCTAATTACTGATTTGTACTCAAAGACCTCCCCACATGAAGTGAGCTAATGTATTCTGTTAGACGAGCAGCCCTCTCACACTGGAGGTTTCCGTCAAGCTTCTCATTCCACAGCCCAACTTTTCTGTCAGAAATTTAAGATCGCACCGAGCCAAAGCATTAATATGCAAAACCTTTAGATCCAGTTTATTTTAATGAATGTTCTTCCACAGAAGAGACTTTTCCACCAAAATCTGAAGGTAACGCAGACTGAAACAGACCTTGAGCAAGGCAAAGCTCCAGGGAGCCTCTTTCCCTGAAGCAACCAGCACCAAACTAATTACCCTATGAAATCTCACTGAAGACAAAAGAAGACCACATATTTCTCACACACACACACACACACACACACACACACACATATATAATTAACTCACACCACAGATTTTCAGTAATATTCACGTCTGGGGACGGCGATGGCCATTCCAGAACATTCTACTTGTCCCTCTGCATAAATGCCTTAGTAGATGTTGAGCAGTGTTTAGCTGTTTCACTGATTCCTGGACATTGGTCTCCAGAATCTGCTGATATTGAGTGGAATCCATGCGTCCTTCAACTTTAACAGGATTCCCAGTCCCTGCACTGGCCACGCTGCCCACACCATGATGTAACCACCGCCATGTTTTACTGTAGGTAGCTGGTGTTTTTCTTGGAATGATTGTTAAGTCCAAATAACTTTGTTTTAGTTTCATCAGTCCACAGCACCTTATTCCAGAATTAAGCTGGCGTGTGTAAAGTGCACTGAATAATTGAATGATGCACATTGACTCCATCTGCGGCAAGATGATGTTGTAGGTCTCTGGTCTGTGGGTTGACTCTGACTGTTCTCACCAATCTTCGTTTCTGTTTATCTGAGATTTTTCTTGCTCTGCCACTTAGAGCCTTAACTTGAACTGTACCTGTGGTCTTCCATTTCCTCAATATGTTCCTAACTGTGGAAACAGACAGCTGAAATCTCTGAGACAGCTTTCTGTATCCTTCCCTAAATCAGCGGCCCGTGGGCCATGTCCAGCCCGCGAGCCCTCTCTTTGTGGCCCCCAAAATAACCAACCAATTGTTGCACATTTTCTGTAAATTCTATAAACTTTAATTCACTTCTATATGATATGTCTATCTCTGTCTCCTATATGATATATTTTAACTGAAATCTTTTATCATAACAACCAATGATTAATCATGAAAATTAACAAGGCTGCCCAGACTTTTGCCTCACACTGTATACACCATTTTCAAATACTGAAATCCATTGAGTTACGATACTCAAGCCTAGCCAGACAATAAATCTTTTTTTCCATTCATTCTATTTTTGCAACCAATATTTACAAACAAACATATTTCCTGAATTTTTCATCAATATGTTAACAGCATGATTCAGAATTGTAATATATAATGTAATATTATTCATAGTCACAACCACGAGGACGGTCCTCTACAGATATACGGTTTAATTATGCTTGGTTGCTGTTGAGAATCGCATACCTGCAATGCATAGTTATCAGTGCACGAATTCATTTGCCTGTAGTGTTAGCAAAAAAGGATATATCATATATATCTTAATTTTACACACACATAAAATTGGAGGTAGAAATCACTCAGACAACATAAACCTACTTCTAACTGATTAGATCTTAAATATCACGTGAGACTGCATTATAGCTAGAAGTATTATCTTGCATCACAAGATGATCTCAGTTTGAAACTGTGCCCTAGAAGGCCATGGATGATTTATAGGCTGTTATTTTGTTCTAGAAAGTTAAAAGCTAAAAATATCTGCATTGTATATGTGTGTGTGTGTGTGTGTGTGTGTGTGTGTGTGTGTGTGTGTGTGTGTGTGTGTGTGTGTGTGTATATATATATATACATACATCTAGATGTGTTTCTTAATCACGTAGCCCTATTTCTTGTGGACCATTGGAAAAAGGTGGATTTGTTTGGTATAGGGTTATTTTTTTTAAAGAGAAATCTGCAGAAAGCTGTCACAACACTCTTCATTTCAAAGATTAAGATTGTGCAACTGCTACTCGAAACTAGGGTTGTCACAGTGTGAAAATTTAACCTCACGGTTATTGTGACCAAAATTACCACGGTTTTCAGTATTATCGCGGTATTTTTTTTAAACATGCTACATTTTCACACAATTAAATAAACCCTGTATGTCAGGAAATATTGTCCTCAGTTGTGTCTAAATTTTGCCAAAAATTTGTTATTTTGTAATTATGTTGTTTATTTGTTTACATTGTTCCCCTTTAGTCTTTAAAATACCAATATTTGCCCATGACTTCTTATTTTTTGTCTGTTTGATGTCATCATTTTAAAAATATTAGACCAGATGATACTCAGTACTCAAGTAGCCTTCAAATCAGATACTTTTTTTACCCTTACTTGAGTAATAATCCCTATATCAGGAAAATATTGTCCTCGGTTTGTGTCCTTCCAGTGAGCTTTGCAGATGTGGGGAAATGTCATCGGGCAGTAATCATTGTTAAATTCATAATTATTCTCGGAGAGAGACCAACTCTTATCTGCCCCTGGGAGTCCCGTAATGCATAGTGTCATTTCAATATGGGGGTGTCCGTGACACGGTTTGTATGCAGGTAGCGGCACTGCGGCTGCTTTATATAGCGACTCGTTGCATTCTCCCTCAACACAAATCCTCAGATCACGCATTTTAGCTAAAACGCTAGCGTTAGCTTGCCTTGCGTTTACTGTAGAGTTGTGGGTGATGGTCACGCAGATGTGTCATGAGATTTGAAGCGTTGCTGACTTTCACAGACACTTTTTCTGCACGTGCTGCAAACAGGATAGCCGTCTTCTATCAACTGTCCCTCTGCATTCTTCAAATATCCAAAAAATGCCCATACTTCCCACTTTGTCTTCTTTGAGGGATAATAAATGTCCTGAGTGCTACCGTCTCCTCCTTTGGCCATTATCTCAGCTTTAGCTTCAAGAAAGTTTTGGTCGTAAACAACAAAGTGCGCATGTGCCACCGGCAACTTCAGCAGATGATACGGTGGCTGGTAAGGGTCATCGCGCCTACACCGCAGCCACGGTAATCTACCGAGATAATATATGTTTTAAAAAACAAGACGGTTATTATTATTGTCAACTTTTTTACCGGGGTTTACCGCTACACCGGTTACCGTGACAACCCTACTTGAAACACTAAGATGTTTAATACACACTTGGCTGACCATTAATAAATAAATAACCAGAGGTTGTCTCAGCAAGTAATGAACGTATTATTTCAAATAGAATTTATCAAATTGAAGAAAAATGGCAAACAGAATGATATCCTGGTAGAGATTGTGCACTTTCCCATAGTTGACTGCAAATAATGATCAGCTAAACCAGAACGAAGCTAGTTCATCTGAATTAGAATCACAAAACAAAAACAGCTTGTTTACACTCATACAGCAGTGGAGCACCTGAGATTTATTCTCCAGTGGTTGTAAAGAGAATCCCCTTTCTTTGTTTTGTTTATTTACATTTATAAAAAAATAAATAAAGTACAACTGAAAACATCAATAGGAGGTTTTTGAAGAAGGCTGTCATCTCGGTGGATAAGCTTTATGTGGACAATAAGCTTTACAAGGAGCGAGGAGTGACTGACTGGCTGTATTTGCCCAACATCAGGTCAGACATTTATTATTCTTATCAGGATTCACTGGGTTTGATCACGTCAGGATTAAACAGCTGCTAAATCCGTATTGTTGATGATAAGATCACCTGTTCTCACCACTTCAAACCCCTACCACCTTTTCTTTTTAGTTCTTTCTTCTTTTTTAACCTGTATCTGTATTTTACCTTCCTCTTTACCTGCTTCTGTACCTTTACACCTGTACGGCACAACCACACAACTTTTCAACACTGCGTCAGACTCGACACACACACGCACACACACACACACACACACACACACTCACACTCACACACACACACACACACACACACACACACACGCACACACACTCGCACACGCACACACACACACACACACACACACACACGCACACGCACACGCACACACACACACACACGCACACACACACATAGATATATTAAATTCACAGCACAATATCATAATTTATGCATCAAATAATACAACCACAAACACTGTTGGATCTTTATTATTAATAGTATTCTTATTATTTACTTTTCTGTTATTTATTAACATACTATTTTATTAATTTAGATACTTATTCCATCTTACTCACATGAAGGCGTCGTATTTTAGCTACTCACACACACATCTATGGGTGCACTAAGATTTGTCTCATGCAAAGTACATGGAGCTGGCTCCATAGAGAAAAGATTAAAGATTTTTGATCAGTTAAAGAGAGTGCAAGCAGATGTAATATTGCTACAAGAGACTCATAGATCTGCCACATCCGCAGATGAACTTAAAACACCTGAGTTTCCCAGCATGTTCTCTGCCTGCTATAACTCTAGGCAAAGAGGTGTAGCTATTTTAATACACAAAAACATCAATTTCACAGTATTGGACACAGTCTCTGATCCAGAGGTTAGATTTATAATGTTAAAAATATCTGTACAGAACCAAAGCTTATGTATTGTCAGCATATACTGTCCAAATATTGATGACCCTCCATTCTTTCATAATTTTTTCTCTGTACTCTCAGAACACTTGGACTGTCCACTTATACTTGGAGGTGATTTTAATTTTTGGATGAATTCCTTAACAGACAGGCTCAGTACAGCTGGGACTCAGCGCAATTGGCAATCCACTAACATAGTTAAACAGTACATAAGTGATTATGGGCTTTCTGATGCATGGCGATCTCTTCATCCTAACCGTAGAGAGTCTACTTTTTTCTCACACATCCATCACTCTCATTCACGTTTGGATTATATTCTAGTCAGCAGCTCATTGTTGGCTGACATTTCAGACACTGAGATACACCCAATAGTTGTCAGCGACCATGCTCTGGTTTCTTTAACTCTGGTAAATAAGAAGACAATCCCACCAAGCAAAAACTGGAGGTTTAATACATCACTGCTCAAAGACGAAGGTTTTATAGATTTTTTTAAAAAGGAGTGGGCTTTATATTTAGAACATAATGACCTGCCTGGAACATCAGCATCTATTCTCTGGGAGGCAGGAAAGGCAGTGATGAGAGGTAAAATAATCTCTTTCTCATCACGTAAGAAAAAAACTGAAAACAAACATATTCAGGAGTTAGAAGAAATCATTAAGTCTTTAGAGGCATCCACAGAAGAAGAGTTAATGAGCAAATTACGTAAAGCTAAATTCGAACTTCATGGAATTATTGACAAAAAGACACAATTTTTAGCACAAAGACTACTAATAGAAAACTTTGAATATAGTAATAAATCAGGTAAATTTTTGGCTAGCCAGTTAAAAATTAATAAAGAAAAAACTACCATATCTGCTGTTAAAGACTCAACCGGGAATATAGTTTATGACCCTGAAAGCGTAAACAACACTTTCAGAAACTTTTACCAAACTTTGTACTCACCACAGATAAACCCATCAGATAACGAGATCGATGAGTTCCTTGACAGGATAACACTTCCTAAATTATCAGACAGCGAAGTTACAGTCCTGGACTCGCCACTAACATCAGCGGAGCTCCAGGAAGCCCTTAAATCCATGACGAAGAGGAAAGCTCTAGGCCCAGACGGGTTCCCAGTAGAGTTCTACAAAGAATTCTGGATCATTCTGGCTCCAATATTTTTCAGAATGGTGAGGGAAATCGAAGAGAGCGGCAGATTGCAGCCAAACATGAACTCAGCCAATATTAGTCTCTTGTTAAAACCAGGCAAAGACCCTGCATTTCCTACCAGCAATCGCCCAATTTCCCTTATTAATGTTGATCTCAAAATAATTTGTAAAGCCCTGGCAAAAAGATTAGAGAAGGTAACCCCCTTCATAATACACCCTGACCAAACTGGTTTCATTAAGGGTAGACAGTCATCCACAAACTCACGTAGATTACTTAATTTGATAGATTTCTCTTTCAGTAGAAACATAGAAACTAGTATATTATCTTTAGATGCAGAAAAGGCTTTTGATAGAGTTAACTGGAAGTTCTTATTTGCAACTTTACATACATTTGGCTTTGGGAACTTCTTCATAAACTGGCTACAAACATTATACAGTTCACCAACTGCACGTGTCAGGACGAACGACCAAATATCAGCTAGCTTCTGTATTCAGAGGGGGACCAGGCAGGGATGCCCACTGTCCCCCTCACTGTTTGCTATCTTAATCGAACCACTAGCAGCAGCAATTAAGCAAACAACAGGTATTAAAGGGATTAAGTGTAAAAAAAATAGAACATAAGATAAGTCTTTATGCAGATGATGTTTTACTCTTTCTCCAGAATTCTCAAGCGTCTCTCTCTCATTCAATAGAACTGATAAACTCTTTTTCAAAAGTTTCAGATTACTCTATAAACTGGTTAAAAATCCACAGTTCTACCAATTAATTTCTCTTTTGTCAATTTAATTAATACACAATTGGAGTCAGGGAATATCACATACCTGGGAATTAATGTCTCTCCCAAGTTAGCAGATCTAACCAAACTAAACTACATCCCACTTTTAAAGAAAGTGGAAGATGATCTTGCAAGATGGAAATCCTTACCAATATCACTCATGGGGAGAGTTGCTACAATTAAAATGATGGTCTTACCCAGAATAAATTACTTATTTTCAATGATCCCAAACAAACCACCAGCTGACTGGTTTAAATCTCTGGACTCCTCAATTACCAAATTCCTTTGGCAGGATAAACCTACACGAATTAGCTTAAAAACGCTTCAGAAAACCAAAGACAGAGGAGGACTGGATCTACCCAACTTTTATTATTATTTCTTAGCCAACAGGCTGCAATATATACCAAGATGGTTGCAAGATAACCCACTAGATGAGTCCTGGTTAGATATAGAACAGACACTTTGCAATACGATAGAGCTTTCAGACTTACCATTTATTACCATCAGATTATTTTAGCAAGTGGCACTAAACCAGGGGTCTCCAACCTATTTTGGCTCGTGAGCTACTTTTACACAATGAAAGTACAGGAGAGCTGCTGTCACATGACTTATTCATATTCATACATTCCACGTGTGAATGTGCTTATGTATGAGGAGCCGGGTAAGCCACAATTCATTCTGTTACGCTCACATACATATATTCTCCTCACACATGCATACATTCTTCTCATACATACACACTATACACATATATTCTCCGCACACACACGTATATTCTCTCTCTACACACACACACACACACACACACACACACACACACACACACACACACACACACACACACGCATATGTTCTCTGCATGCACTTTTGAATGAGGAACATGTGAGGACGACTGAGATCTTTGTTGTTGCGGCTCCCCCGTTTAACCACCAGATGCTGTTTGTACGCATGGTCTGTAAAATACTTCCCACGCACGAAATATGCACAGATCTGTTTGTAAGTACGGTTAAATGAGGGCCCTCGTCTTTAAGTGAGACACTTAATGTCTTCTGTGGATTATAAAATGATAATCTTCTTGATCTGACTATTAATCTTATCACACAGATGCTGACTTCAAAACATTCAAAATGTTTGCCAGGGGGTCTGAGTTCATAAAACCGCTGACAACATCCAACATTTTCCAGAAGAATATTCATTTTCACACAAAGTTTAGCAAACTTCTGAGCTTCTATTTTTGATGCATTATTTATGAGGGGAAATAAAGCTTTTGAAAGTGTTGAATGAGCAAATTATCTACAATCACTGGAAGTCATTTATGATCAACAAGGGCCAAGCTTTACTCTGAGAAGTAAATCATCTTCTGTTATTAAACTGAAAAAAAGCCTTTCCCTTTTCGCAGGAATATGGCTTATACATTTTTACATAATTATGAGATACAGCCATTCATAATAAAAGAGAAAAACTAACCACATATGAATAGTCTCATTCGAAATTGTTGCTTCTTCCCTCTTTTTAAAATCACAGAAGTAAACACATTGCCTGATTTTCACACAAGTTATGTGGGTACGGAGAGTATTCAGACCCCCATCAAATTTTCACTGTTATATTGCAGCCCTTTGCTAAAATCAATTAACTTCATTAGGCCCGAGCAGCGAAAGCGCTGCAAAGGCCTATTGTATCTGCTCTGTTTATATTTCTTCCGCCAAGTGAATTGGCTTTTTGGAGGCCTTAACATACCCGAAAACTCAGGAATTTTTGCACACATGTCAGGCGTGGTGTAAAATTTTGTATTTTAAAAGTCCCCAAAAAATCTCAATAAAACTATCTCCACATCGCCCCCTAGAATGTGAAAAATACCCCCCTCCGTAAACCTTAGTTTGTCGTACAGTTATGAAATTTTGTACACTTGTAGTACTCAACAGTCCGCACAGAAAAGTATCTTGCAACCATGAGCAACATCAAACAGGAAGTCGGCCATTTTGGTTTGAAGTTGTAATTTTGACCCCATTTTCGCCGTTTCTAGGGTCTGCTTCTGATTGATTTACTCGATCATTTTTCGCACGATCGTCTCAAAAGTTGTGGGAAATGGCTCAAAAGGAATTAGTGATCAAATATAAAAATAAAACTGACTTTTCGTATATGCTGAGGGGGCGTGGCCAGGCCTCGAAATTTGACTACTCGCCAAAAAATATAAATGGCTATAACTTCATACTCGAATAGAGTAGAGTTACAAAAAATTATGTGGTCATTCGACATCCACCCACAAACTAAAATGAATGGTCAGATGATGACATCACACAAGCCCCGCCCCCTCAGGACCAAAAAGGTCAAGTTTTACTGTGATAGGTCCCAAATCACCCCATTTCACTTAATCACCACAAATTTGTAGCTGGTAACTCAAGACAAGTTGGGGTTGCTTGGCATCACTTTATGGGAGTTTTCACAAGAGGGCAGGGCTAAGGCGGCACGGCGAAGTCAGACGTACAACCGTGGCCATATGTTTGCCTGCAATTTTGTCATTTCTAAAGATATCGCCACGAAACTTCTGGTGAGTGATCCTAGTCTGACCCCCCCCCCCCCCCCCAATGATGTGAAAATCCAGTGGGTGTGTGGCCTATTTTCTTAAATAGCGCCCCCTAGGACCATTAAAACTGTCAGCCCAAAGCCATGCTTTGACTGAGGATTACGAAAATTGGTACAATAATGTAGTGTCTAAGGACCTACAAAAAAGTCTCTTGGAGCCAGCGTAAAGTCGCACAGAAGGTTGGCCATTTTGGTCCAAGTACTCGATTTTGTGGTTTTCGCACACCTTGTTTGGAGAATGATGCACCATTGCCCTTTTCACCGATCACCTTCAAACTTCTGCTATATACTATTAAGACGTAGGGGAAAAAATTCAACTGTCGGATTTTTCAAAGGTTGAAAGGTATGGGCGTGGCTAAGCCTCAAACTTTGACCTGTCGCCACGCCACTCTTTTTTTCATAGCTCCCTACTGGACTCCTTTCACCCAATCACCAGCAATCTCTGGCAAATATCAGTAGATAAGTTGAGGTCACTTGGTGTCCAGTAATGGCAGGTTTTGAAAAACGGCGGGCCTTTGGGAGCATGGCGAAATCCGCCATCACACCATGCAAATACATTTGCCTCCCATTTCATCATTTCTAAAGATATCGCCATGAAACTTCTGGTAAGTGATTCTAGTCCTGTCCCCCAAAAAATATGATGTGAAAATCCAGTGGGCGTGGCCTATTATCTTAAATAGCACCCCCTAGGTCCATTTAAACTGTCAGCCCCAAGCCATGCTTTGACTGAGGATTACGAAATCTGGTACACTAATGGAGTGTTTCAGGACCTACAAAAAAGTCTATTGAAGCAAAGCGCAAAGTCGCACAGAAGGTCAGCCATTTTGGTCCAAGTACTCGATTTAGTGGTTTTCGCACACGTTGTTTGGAGAATGATGCCCCATCGCCCTTTCCACCTATCGCCTTCAAGCTTTTGCTATGTACTCTTAAGACATAGGGGGAAAAAATGCAACCATTGCATTTTTCTAAAGTTGAAAGGTGTGGGCGTGGCTAAGCCTCGCACATTGACCTTTCGCCTTTACAATCATTGATGTAGTAACTCCCATATGCATGATCAGATCTACATCAAACATTGTCTGTGTGATCACTGACCACATCTCAAGACAATGACAATGTGGACAGTAGGGCTGTAGCGAAGCCTCGACGACGTCGATGGCTCGATTCTAAAAATTTGTCGACGTCAGATCCGGAAGTCGACGCACCGCGCCCACTTGTTGCATCCCCAGGAGTTTGTAAATAGAGGAGGAATCTGCCTGTTTTTCCTCTAGTTCGCCCTCTTCTCCGCCTTCACTAACATCTCCGCCAAATACCGAAGACCCGGAACAATGTCCGTCCACTACTAGATTCTTTTTCTGTTTTGCCCGCCTTCGTCTCCCGGCAACGGACAACAACTTCCGGGGTCAGATGCGCTGCTTCGTCTCTACCGCAGATGTAGAACATCACCGGGAGCGTTTCTCCCTTCATAAAGGATTTTCTTTCAGACATTAGGAGAGCTGTTTTGGTGGTAGCAGTCTCTCCTCCGTGCTGGTCTGTTTGCTGCTGGGTGTTTTTGGTTTATTTAAACTTGGTAACTTGAACTTAACGTTGGTAAAGCTACTGTTAGCATCTTCGCTAACAGCTTCTTGCGTTGGGATAAGCTGTTACGTTTTGGTTTAGAGTTCATCTTTTTTGTGGTGCAGATCTCCCTTTTACTACATTTAGAGTGTTGTGGGTTTTCGGTTTAGTGTAAAATATCACCTTGACTTTGGTTTAACCACCCAGTTTAGAGTTTGGACTTTTGGAGATCCTTATTTTGGTCCAGAACCCTGTAATCTTTGCCCAGTGGGACATCCCTAGTTATTTGTTCTTTGTTTTAATTCCCCACAGGCAGAATTAGTTTTATTATTCCCAACCTGTGGATGGAAAGATTTATGATTTTTTGTAGTTGTAAATAAACTTGATCATCATTTTAAGTTTTAAATCCCACGTTATTGTCCCTTCCTTTTTGCACACAAGCCAAACTCCCCAGGAAGAGTCGTAACACCACTCGCCTCACGCACAAAACTGACCAAAACAAAGCAGCATGGAGACACTCCATCTTCTACCACCTCTCAGGCAGCAGCCTGCACTCCCAAGTTCTACACGTCACCAGAACATAACCAACACAATAATACAATAAAAGCAGTGTTATACAAAATGGAAGGCCTGTAGTGTTTATTCTCTTACAGTAAGAATTTATCAATTTTTTTGAGGAATTTATTTGAGATTTTCTGGTTTTTGTTAATTGTGCAATAGAAAAATAATCATTAGATTAATTTTCTAAATAGTCATTAGAATAGTCGACTATTCGATAAAATAATCGTCAGAATAATCGTTTTAAAAATAATCGTTTACCCCCAGCCCTAGTGGACAGCTGACATCACCTAAGCCCCGTCCCCTGACAACAGGAAGTCTATTGTTTTATGGTGAAATGCCGATATACACTAAAAACATCTGGAACCTCTGTTGTCTATTTATTATATGAAGTGAGATATTCTTCAGGTTCCTTTCATGTGAGACAAAAAGATGGTTCCGTCCCTTTTAATGAGGACAATGGGACAAGTACTTTTCACAATTTACCTACACTGTAAAGGAGATCAACTGAGAGCTCTTGTTAGATTGTTTTTTGTGATTTACCCTGCATCATCTTCTTCTTGACAATCCATTTGTGATGGTGCACCTCGTTTATCTGCAGATTTACATCATCATCTTTAAAGTCTGTGGAGCAAAATTTGATCTGAACCCAAATGTTGAACATGCAATTGTGTGGATTAGTGACAGCAATTCACCAAAACATCAACACCCTCAGTATTTGTGCAGCTTCAATGAATAAAAAAACTAGGGCTGGGACTTGATTAAAAATTTTAATCTAATTAATTACAGGCTTTGTAATTAATTAATCTAAATTAATCACAGTTTAATCGTTCAGGAAAATGTGCTCTCAAAGTAAAACTTTTAATTAAAATTATGAGACAGAGAATCAAACATTAGACATGGTTATTACTGTAAACTAAAGCTTTTAATAAAAAAATGCATTTCAATTATTCAAATGTCACTGTGTGATATGAAACAAGACCCAAATCAACTAAAATTTATAATTACAAATAGAAAACACCTGCAAAGGGTTCCCGAGCCTTTAAATAGTCTCTCTGTCTAGTTGAATGACTGAAATAAATTTGACTTTGCACCAGATTCTAATTTTTCCAGTTTCACTTGTTTGTATAATTGGGAGTTTTTATTAGCATTTCTACTCATAATGTAGTAAAAACACATAAATAATAATCCTTCAAAATGACAGTAGAACAGGCACAAATATGATCTAGGACTTAAATGTACTAACTTTTAACACCAGAGCAGGCATGGCATATTCTGAGAATGATCAGGAACACTAACTGGTTCCAGTTGGATGACTGGAGGTTGATGGGATGATAAAAGATCATGGCGAGGAAATAATCATCTGACGAACAGGTGAGCGGACCTTCCTTACCTGGGAAGTCCTGATGTCACGTTAATACGGGGATGCTGCAGACCCGCAGATTCACGCCTGCAGCAGCGAATCTGGTGTGATCTCCAGCCTGATCACAACTTTTTCGTTCCTCGCTGCCCCTGATACACTTAAGCATCCGCCCCTTAGCTGATAGCTTCAACACACCTCGCTGCTTAATGATAGTAATGCATGTGATGTTTAGACAGTGACTCGTCTAAGAAAGATAGAATTCCCCGACAGAATTGTTTAGAAAATCATCAGAAAAGTTTCAGTGTTTCTGTTTTAACTTAAACTTGTTTTCAACTTTAAGACACGTTGTCTGTGATTGTTTACAGAGTAGTGAGAACACAGAGCGTTCTCCCAGCGGCAGCCAGGTGCCTCTCGTTTGTCTGACTACTTTCATAAACTACTGTTAGGGCACAGAATTATTCTCTCTGGAGCTTTCAGCGCTGCAGAAATGTTATGTAAATGTTAAAAATATAGCTTACCACAACTTTTGTAAAGTTTCCGGTGCCACCGGGCAGCTGCAGCAGTATCGATCTCTGAAAAATGTCCGCGACACGGACTTCGTTGTTGTCTGGAAGTTTTTTTTTCCCAAGTTAAGAAAAGAGGCGGATGAGTTTCCTAAATTCTGCATCAGTCCAAGCAAGGCAACTTCTTTCTATTTTTATTCCGTTTTAGTAGCCATTAGCACTGTGCATTGTTGTGTGCATCAGTGATTTTCAGTCTACGAGGATCTCGTATAATGACAAAGGTTCCGCCATGCTTGAAATTCAAGCTGCGATTAAATGCGTTAATTTTTTTAACGCGTTATTTTTTTCTAATTAATTAATCGTAATTAACGCGTTAAAGTCCCGGCCCTAAAAAAACCAATAAACTGTTCTCTTTTAACTGTCTCTCATAAATATTTGTATGTATAAAATTGGTCAAGTGTGTGAATTATTCACTCAGACAGTTGGTGTTTTATTCACAATGCTTCACTTTTTGAATGGTAGCAAATATTTATGTATTAAAAAAGAAAATCAGATTGATGCTCAAAGCTTGGATTTACTTAAGTATATTAAAAATATAAAATACATCTGGGACTGTGGTAAATTCAGACTCAAACCCTAATTCATGACATTTTGGATAAGAACAAGGTTTGGATTTAAGGATCTGCAGCCACAGAACAAAATTTAGCGTTTGAATACTATTTAATATTTTTTTAAACAAGGTCTTGTTTATTAAAGGTGTGGTTGCCTTAATAATTATTTCAGATTATTATCAGTAACTCTGAGTGTTTCATGCATGTTGAACATGAAAATAGTCTCCTACACCTATCTCCTGCATCAGCTTCTGATAGAAAATAGACGGTGAAACTCTAGAATTTGAAAAGCCTGGCAGATCAACGTCACACTGTCACTTAATATTCATGGACTCACCCATCTTGACTCATGACAGGGAAGAGTGTTGTTGGTTTAGCGTCCAGGAAACAGCAGAGAATGTCTTGGATAGCTACTAAACATCACTGATGCAGATCAAAGGAGATACACAGATGAACACCTCTTGTTTATTATTTGGAAATGAGTGGCTGTGGTTTACATCAATACATTATTTTAAATCTGAAATTGATATGGATTGATCAGAAGTTGCTATGTGTATATTGTTTATTTGAAAACTATTTATAGAGCAGCCTCAGAATTGAGATTGAATATTTTTGATCACAATAGTAAAGGAAGTATTACAGAACAAGTTTTTCAATAAAATCTGAACATTATTATTTAAGTGCATGAATTAATACATCTGAACTCATGCAGTAGGAACTAGGAAATATGAATTACTAGAACCAGACACAACTTTTTTTTTTTTTTTTTAAGTTGATTAAACAGATTTTTTCCTAAAGTTGTTGGCATTTTTTCCCCACACACAGTTAAACAAAACAATGTTGATTAAGGTGTGTGTGTGTGTGTGTGTGAGAGAGAGAGAGAGAGAGAGAGAGAGAGAGAGAGAGAGAGAGAGAGAGAGAGAGAGAGAGAGAGAGAGAGAGAGAGAGAGAGAGAGAGAGAGAGAGAGAGAGAGAGAGAGAGAGAGAGAGAGAGAGAGAGAGAGAGAGAGAGAAAATAATTTTAAAAAACCCAACCGGAGCAGAGGCAGTGACCGACGCAGCACGTCAGCTCTGTCTTGTCAAATGCACCATGTAAGTTATGAAAAAAGTCACTTTAAATATTCATCCAAAAAAGAGGCGAGCTGAAGAAAACCTAGGGAGTACTCAAGAAATGTGAGCAACAGTGAAGCAAGCACAGAGAGATCGGTTACTGTGTGTGTGTGTGTGTGTGTGTGTGTGTGTGTGTGTGTGTGTGTGTGTGTGTGTGTGTGTGTGTGTGTGTGTGTGTGTGTGTGTGTGTGTGTGTGTGTGTGTGGCTGCATGGGCCGGACTGAGCTCTCGGCTGCAGAGTTTTGTGTGTAGGGAGGGGCGGGCGCTCTATGTGACTGGCCAATCACGGAGCGTGAAGACAGTCAGTTACCCAATGAGGATTTTCCTTCAGCACGATTACAGATATTTACGAGTTTTACTCGTTTCATGCTCGTATTCGTCAAAACTGCTTTATCCGTACCGGATACTCGTCTGAAACGAGTAAACAATGGGACTTAACTTTAAAGACTGAATACATGTTTATTGGAAAAACTAAAAAGAAATTAATTGCAAGTGTTTGATTTAAATTTCATAGTTCTGTTAATTAAGGATTTAAGATCAATTTAACTCTATTTCACATATTAAATGTAAGTAAATTATGCAACTCTTCTCTAGTGTCAATGCATAAAAGTAGAATGATACAAGGATGTCATTAATCTGAAAATCACATTTAACTCATGGGTTGAAAGTTACACTGTAAAGTTAAACTACCCATACATGTACAAAATAACTTAAGGTTAGCATAACATAAAAGGTTAACTCATTTCTGTTAGCAGTAATTTTCCAGTCTTGCTTCATAACTTTTTACTTAATTCATTCACTGCCGGTCGTTTCCTGATCGGTAAAGCCCTTCGCTGCCGGCGTTTCTCGCCGTTTTTACTGTTTTTTTTTAAGAGTTACAGAGCGTTGCATGCTAGGATGATGTCAACGCCAAAACAACCAAAACAAAGCGGAGAATCACCTCTTACATCAGGAAGAATCTGCATGTTTTGAGCGTTATCCGTTCTTTCATAATCCGTTGTTGAATTGTGATCGGCAGACGCTTTTCCGGTTCGCGTCTCACTTTTCTTTACAGAAACGGCCCAAAACAATCTCCTAACACATGGATTTTCTGCTTCCTGATCACGTGATGTGTGTGGATGAAGATCGGCTTCAGAGCTGAGATGTTTGTTCTCTCGGCGCGGGGGCTTGTTACGATGCCCAAACAGTAAAAAAAAATGCAAATGACGACTTTAGTCGGCTGCAATTGGCCATGATTTATCAAGGTCCATGAAGATAGGTCCAGGTTTCCGCATGTCTCTTGTTTGGCGTCATGCAGTGTCCATTTTTCCCATTTGGCAGTCTAAGGCCTAGTCCACACGTAGCCGGGTCTTTTTAAAAACGAATATCCGCCCCTCCAAAAACTTGCATCCACACCACCTCGTTTTAAAACAAAACTCCGTCCACACGTACCTGGATAAATACGTTGTTAAGGACATGCCAGACCTGTAGGCGGCAGTACTTCCTCCGTTCTTAATCTCGTCCTTCATCTGTGGTCTTCCGCAAGGAGCAGTAATTCCGTTTGCAAAAAAAAAAAAACAAGCAAAAAGCGCTTGGACAATTGATAAAGCGAGCGCAGCTCTGAGGGCATCCATGCTGTCGGCTAGTGTACACAGGTCGCACACGTGATGTCAGCATTTTTTTGTCGCGGAAAGTGACGTTGCAGACCTTAAAACTCCGGTTTTGTCTGTCCACACGCAGACACCCAAAACGGAGAAAACGCAGATCTTCACTTTGGCCGGAGTTTTTAAAAAGATCCGTTTTCATGTGAAAAAACTCCGTTTTCGTGTGGATGACAGGCCAAAACGTAGAAAAATATCTACGTTTTGGCAGATCCCCGGCTACGTGTGGACAGGGCCTGAGTATGTGACTCATTTTCTCCATTCTTATTATGGTTTTTTGACATGCAATTAAGAGTATCTTCATCAAGTACATGTCTTCATTAACAACACATTTCTTAATACTCAGTTTTCATGTTTTTACATTTCTTTGATCACTGCTTGTTCTCTTGCATCGTTAGTTGATCAGAATCTGAATTCAAATCAGAATGCCCTTACAGCCAAGCAGGAATATATAAAAAAAAAAAAACTTTAGGTTTACCAACACTGACACTGGTTTTTATTTAGGATTTTATCTCCGGTTTGTGAAGAAGGTGCATCGTTCAGGTTTGTTTGTCCCTAAAGCAGCTCCTGAATGAGTCATGGGATCAGGACCAGCCAGAAGGTGAGCCGGGGCAAGGCCTTGACAGGTGACACATGGTATTGATAGAGAGTGAGGATATAGAGGCTGACTGGATGGCATCTCCGTCTCAGTCTCCTCTTCACTCAGAAAATTGATCCACATCTGCAGGCTGGCTGCAGCCAGGCATCCCTTACACCTCATCAGGGTGATCCTCCGTCAACCGCTGATGCAATTCTCATTCCTTCACCTGTCTGCAATATTTACTCTGTCATTTTAGGTCACTGACAAGTGAAAACATCTGAAGTAATGAGCAGATTATCTGCTTTAATTAAAATCTATTGAATGGGTTTTGGGAAGAGTGTTTCAAATAAATTTGGGAGAAAGCTCAAAACATCTGATAATTTAATATTTACTGTTCATTACTGAAATGGAGACGAGAAAAACTGAGCCTCCTACTTGTTTTGTTTTAAAAAAATGATCTGAAATGCAGTCATCTAGAAAAATATAAGCCATATTGATCTTTACGTGACCAGATTTAAGGCTGAAGAAATAAATAGCTTTCAGGTTTAAATGAGATGTTATATTTGAACCATCAGCTGCAACATCTTTCTCTTACAGTCAATTATTTTTCAACAAGTTAGTTTAGGATTTAGATAATGATCGAGAGGAAATGATCTATACTGACAAAGGAAAGTGTTCACATCTTTGTATCCCAGGGAGACGTTGTTTAACTTTATGAAGTTTCATGCATTAAGGGCCATTTCTAAAACTTCCTTTGTACTTTTTAAATGGCGTTCTCTCACGAGGGTTTGGGATAAACATGCAGCAGGCGCGGTGCTTTCGCTTGTTTGAAAGTAAAGTAGGGAAGGGATGAAGGCAGGAGAAAATGAAACAAGCTCCCAAATGAAAAGTGGTTCTTTCAGGTTGTCATTATTGATCCAGCCACCTTTCATTCTTTTGGATTCTGACCCATCCACTCAGTTTGTCAGTCTATAGCTCCAACCGCATCTATTATTCACACACGATGAGCATCCTCAAGTAACCTCCACAAAACCGTGTTAACATGGTAAGTTACTGCTGCAGATTACTTTATTTATATTCCTTTGATAATAGGGCTGGTCAAAAAATTGATTTAATCTATTTGTCGATTCTGTAGTTTAAAATGATTTTCTTTTTGCAAACTTGAGTTTTTTGACGCAATCGTTTTTTCAGACTTTTCCGCGTTTTGTCCTCGTTTGGTTGCCATAGCGCAATATGAGGCAGCCCCCGCCCCGCCTACAAAGTCAAAAAAACATGGCAGCGCATAGCAGAGAACTACTTCCAAAGGAAGGCACAAGTAATTCCATAATTTGGAACTGGTTTGGGTTTGATGCAGCAGACGAAAAGCAGACGAAGCCTTGTTGCTAAATATGTTTCAAGGCTATTGCTACTGGAAGCAGCAGCACAACAAATCTTTTCCAGCACCTGAGGAATAAACATCCCGAAGAATGGAAGTGCAGCCGGCTCCGTAGCGAAAGCGGCTCCTCTAGCACACCTGCTAAAAAGCAGACTACACTTCCTGAGAGCTTTACAAACTGCGTACCTTATCACAAGAACGGCGCGCGATGGAAAGCGATTACAGAGGCTGTCACATTTTATTTTGCCAAAGACATGCTGCCGATTTATTCTGTCGAAAAGCGAGGCTTTAATCAAATGCTGAAAGTGTTGGTTGCGAGGTACGTTATCCCCATGCAGTCACAAGTATTTCGCCGATGTAGCGCTGCCTCACCTGTACAATACAACTCTGGAAAAGAGCCGCAGTGAGCTGGAGGAGATGCAGTTCTACTCAGCCGCAACGGGCCTGTGGTCCAGCCGGACGATGCAGCCATATCTGAGTCTGACGGTTCACTACATCAACACTAGTTGGACTCTGCGCTGCATCTGCCTTCAGACAGCGTATTTCCCCAACAACCACACTGGTGACATAATTGCCCATGGCTTAAAAGACGCTCTCAGCTCCTGGGAACTTTTGGAGGAACGACTCGTCTGCATGACAACTGAAAGTGGCACCGACATCATAAAAGCCCTTAAGGACAACAACTGGTCCAGCTTGCAGTGTTTTAGCCACAGACTCCACAACGCTATAGGTAAGAGTTGGTGTAAAAATAAATATGTGCACATACTTGCACATTGTAAAGTACTGTTTGCTTATAATTTAATAGCCAGAACATGCCTGGTATATATTTCAACTGGTTTACACACATAGACTGGGTTACAAATATAAACCTGACATTTCCTTACTCTGCATTCATTATACATTATGTATTAAACTGTTACAGCTATTAGAATTGTGATAAAAGTACAAAACAATTTTGAAAACTCACGTAATCAAATATATAGTTTTAAGCTTGGAGTGACAAACAATATACTAAATATCTTTTAATTTTATTACAGAGAATGGTGTGAAGGATCCTAGGATCGATCGGGCCATAGGGTTCTGCAAAAAAGCTGAGTCAGCCTTCTCCTACAGCTGGAAAAAAAGGCGAGACATGACAGAGGTGTAGGCTGAGCTTGGACTTCCCCAGCATCTTTTGATCTCAGAATCCCCAACACGTTGGAGGTCTCGTCAAAAGATGATTGAGTGCTTTCCTGAGCAAGAGAAGGCAATAACTCGTGTCCTGGGTGCAGAAAAGAAAACGCGTCATCTTGTTCTCACGTAGCAAGATTTGAAAGTATTAGAAGCCACCAGTTGTCGCGCACTCTGTCCCGCAGCGCTCCTCTGTGAGAGCGAGGGTGGGGTGGTTGCACACGTTCCGTTGCTGTTTCTCACCAGTATCAGCTGATGGAGGGCTCTAGTTTTGCTGCGCCATTCGTGTCAGCGGACACGGTAAGGTCGGGGAGGGGGGCGGTGCATGTTGTGATTCTCGTACATATGGCAATAAAACCTTCAGATTCTGATTCTCTTTTTTGTTTGTTTTAGATCTTCTCACTGAAAGATCTACTTAACTGTATAGGTTCTTCATTCTATGTAAACAAAAAAGCAAAATTAAGTTTTCAACTATAAAGAAATGGTGGGATTTATTGACTAACTGTAAGTATTCATTCCTCTCTTCTCTCTCTATATCCACAATATATTTATCGCTATACTATCTTAGAACGTTGTTCAGGTGCATGAAAAAAATGTTTCAAGCTAGCTTGTTTAGCAGATTTGCTATTGTAGCTTTAAGTATAAATGTAAAATAGTAAATATATGGTTATTTTGACATTGCAGAAATCAGGCTTTATTCTTGGGTAATTTATTTTCTCTGCTGCTTTTTGGTGATATCTTGGATGAGTATTTCAGAGGTACAGAAGCGTTTTAATGTCATTTAGACATTTAGTTGAACCTTTTTGGTGTGCTTTAAAACTAAGTGAGAGACTTGTAAAATTATTTTATAGAAACAAGGAAAGCACCAGAAACTGTTGATAAGGATTTGAGGATTAAAAGATTTTTATTGATTTGTGGAAGCGCTCTGGGGCAGCTAAGTGCTGATGCAGTTTTGTGATTAAATAAAGATGCACTGGTTCATTTTAAGTTTGCACCGATAAAATCCAATCCATTTAATTGTTATATGAAGAGTCATAAGCAGGTTTGTTTTTTCACTCATCCACTAACAAAAACTAAGTTGATGTTGGCTATCTCTATCATTCTTACTGTAATTTAATAACATACAATGTACTGTGAGTTAGTTCTCTTTGTTACAGTTAGGTGTTATTAAAAATACTTTTGTGCTCCCTTATTGCTTCTTTTTTTCCACAGAGGAAGAAAAACCAAAAGAGGAAAAAAAACGTGTAGTTGGCCTGAAACTGGAGGCAATGTAAATATTTTGTATTTTATCGACATGTGTGTTAAACATTGTACACACTGTGGTGACTCGGCTTCTGTGAGTCAACATTATGTTTGGTTTTTATGCCTTTTGCAAAGTTCTTGTAAGAAAACTGGCTTTTTAGGAATTTTTATTCCTATTCACACTCTGCTTGAAGGGATTTTTTTTTACAGTTTAATTAAGAGCACTTCACAACCAAACAACAGTCCTGCAGCTGCATGACTTTGTGATTAATCCTTTTCTCACATCTTTATAGAGTCTAGTGCTCTCCCAACCAAACAGCAGGAGGGATGAGCATAGCAGGGGTCGGGTTTAACTTCATCTTCTTTGTTTACTGAAGACGCATACACAGGTTCCAGATGAATATCAGGCGACAACAGCTGCATGGAAGTAGGAGAGTTGGAGCTGTAATGGGAAGGTGAGTAAAACAGGTGAACTGAGGAATCGAAGGGACTGAAGGTTGCGGTGTTCCCTTTGGCTTACCCCAGCTCATTAATTTTCTTATTTAGTCTGAACGGCAGACTGCAAACAAGATTGGGGGCCATGCTTACTAATGAGGACCAAAGACAAGCAGGCGGTTCCTACAGTTTGTGTGTTTGTGACAGAGGCCAAGAGTGATATGATCATAGAAAGGAGAGGAAATGTTTTTGTATGCAGTTGAATGGATCTGTGTACCTTGCTGGACTCAAATGGGTGCATTTTGAGTTCATGCTTTGACCAAACAGTCTTCCAACATTACAGCTTTTAACAGACACATCTCCTTCCATTGCTAAATGGCCAGGCATTTCAGTGCAAATGCACTTTTGTTCAGACATGTTTATTTCAAACCTAAAATGGGCTCTGGTTGAAAAAGATCTTCAATTGATTATTAGGCTGTTTTTAGGTCTAAAGTTTGAGTTAAATTAGGGCTGCTCGATTATGGCAAAAATAATCACAGTTATTGTGACTGAAATTGAGATCTCGATTATTTAAGACGATTTTTCAATTTATGTTGATTTTATTTGTTTTTATTCAGTCATAAAATTACTCGGGGAACAATCAGGACAAAAATAAATAAGAAACAAGATGATCACTAAAATAACTCCTGATTCCCAGTATAAAAAGACCAACTTACAGCTCATAGTCTATGACCCAAGGGCTATAGACCTTGGTTTAACTCATTTAAGTCTAACCAGTACATACCCAAATACCAATATCTTGCAAATACTGACAGCAAGAATTATACAGTGGCATTTATAACAAATAAATGCAAATAAACTGATGATCACAAAATTTTGCATAATATGTATTTTAGTCATGTCAATGTGCTGTAGGAGAGTGCACTAGCACCGTGTCCTCAGAGAGATTAGTTATTATTTTTCAGTGTGAGGAACTTATTTCTACCTTATTTATGAACTATTTATTTACAGGTCCATCAGTTAATGTAAAAATTGTCCCAACCACAGCTGCACCCTCCAGGGGCAAGCTTTGTTTAGCGTGCCGCACATGCACATTTAGCCGTTTATAGCGGCTCAGGAGCTTAAAGGTACGGTGTGTGTCACTCACCCTGGTTAATCCAACAGGGAGCCGGCTCTGAGAGCCGTTTCTTTAGCGACCGACGCATCACTACATTATTCCCTTTTCTAATGTCCTGAAGGACGATCCAGAGCGCAGGCAGAGTGTTTAGCTAGCCTGCAGGAAATGTCAATGACAGTTATCCAGAAAGTAGCTAAGGGTTACCAGAGATGTTTCTGAGGTGTTTGCTAGGTGCTTTCAAGATTTAAAAAGTCAAGAAGGGGGTCTGAAAAGCTGTTAGAAATAGCGTCAAAGTCACTAAGTTGGCAACACTGTGGGAGGAGCACTTCATTTGCAACTCAGGGCAGCGCAAGTGGGAGGAGCAAATAATCGGCTTGTTTTGTTTTTATAATCGTTCAAAACTCAGATCGTACTTGGGATTAAAATTCGATTAATTGAGCAGCCCTAACTGTTGAATGCATTAAGGATTGAAGTTAAACAGTTATTAAACTGTACAACTGTTAATTCTACAGGTAACATTTTCCATCAGCATCTTTGGTGATCTCGAAAGGTCCTTCAGGCTCTTCAGCTGCCTCTTTCAGTGTTTTAATTGCATGATCTGTAAACGTTGACAGTGCAGTTGTGTAATTAAACTCCCATCCATAAGGCATTTTCAAAGGCACAAGGAACAAACAACCCTACAAATATAAACATGAGCAAAGGGTATAAAGCAAAAGTAAAACACAGTTTAAAAGGTGTGGGTCACTGAAACATTTTTTAATGATTTCTGATTATATTCGTTAGAGTTTTTCATGCAGGCTGAACATGAAAATGGCCTCCTACACCTATCTCCTGCATTAGCTTCTGATAGAAAATAGATGGTGAAACTCTAGGATATGAAAATCCTGACAGATCTACGTCACACTGTCACTTAACATTCATAGATTCACCCATCTTAACTCACGATGGGGAAGGCTGTTGTTCAAGTGTCCAGGAATCAGCAGGGATCCGGCTAGTAGAAGCTAGCTGTTAGCATTAGTAACACCACCACACAGAAAAACTCCACCAAGCTTGTGTTATTAGTGGAGATGTCAATGGGGCTAAAAACGCTATTTTCTAATTCTTCTTGTTATGTGTCATGGATTTCACATATGATGTCCGTGAATTTTAACGATGTGTTTTGATACCAATAACGAGCTCATTTTTGAACAGGGGGAATCGCTATTTTAGGTTTTGTGTGGAAATAAGTCCAGGACTATGAATGTGTTTCATGAAAGTGACGTCATCAAACCAGACACGGAGAAAACAAAGGGAAAAGGGCTGTAAGTTCAGCAAATTTGAAATCCTTCCTACAGAAGGAAAGAACGATTGTAGAAATAGCCATTTGGTAAGTAGCAGCTACGCTAGAGAAGAAGAGAGTCGGTGGTGATGTCATAAATGCGGCGAGCCGATGTCTGATTTTTAGTCTGGCTAATTATGAACTTTTACGAGCTGATAAATCTCAAAGTACGTAACAGGCATGGTCGAAACACATTTCATTACTTTTCATTTAAGGAGAAGTATAACGTAATCCAGGGCCTAAGGCAAAGCGGATTAGAAAATAGCTCTTTAGGGCCTGTTGACTTGCATTCATTTTTCGTTCTTCCGGGGACCCATGAGCTATGATGGTTCGAAACAGTTTTTAACATTTAAGAAATGTCTCCAAACTGTGAAGGTTGGTGTCAAAACATGAACTTGAAATGGTTATTCATGCCTTTATCTTCTCCCGTCTAGATTACTGTTCCTCACTTTTCACATGTTTTAACAAAAAAGCCCTTGACCGCCTTCAGCTGGTCCAGAACTCTGCAGCGAGGCTCCTAACTGGTGCAAACAGAAGAGCACACATCACTCCTATTCTAAAGTCTCTGCACTGGTTACCCGTTAACTTTAGAGTTCATTTTAGAATCCTGATTATAACTTTCAGGGCTCTACATGGTCAAGCTCCTCCCTATATTACTGAAGTGTTAAAGCTTTATGCTCCAACCCGAGCCCTAAAGGTCCACCCACCAGAACCTTCTAGAAGTTCCAAAGACCAGATACAAAAGTCGAGGTGATCACTCCTTCCAGAAGCAAAAAAGGCTGATAACACTTTTATTTAAAGCTGCTTTTACCTAAATATTTTCTTTTCTTATTTTTAACTCGAAATTTGAAATCATCTTTCATTTGTTTTATGGTATTTTATAATTTTATGACTTGATTTTTCATATTTTAATCTATTTCTGTTTTAAGATCATTATGATTTTATGACTTTATAAATTGTTTTGTTTGGATCTATGGATCTCTGGAACTTTGTGATTTTCTGTCTGTGATGAGTGCTATATATATAAAATGTACTTTATTTACTTACTTTACAAATATCAGGAAATAAGACTCTAAATTCTGCCGTCTGTTGCAACTTTGTGCGGCAGCAGACTTGTCTATGCTAATTGATGCAATTCTGGGCATTTTTTTGCCCTGAGTATGGCTTGCGAGGCATTCCACCTCTGATACAGGAAAAATATTGATTAAATGAGTTTCCCTTACCTTTAACTTCCAACAACAAACATCACTCTGCTCAAATCTGAAGCTAAAGTACATCCTGGTCACCCATTTCTAGGCCGTTCATTTTTATTAGAACAGCTGGCAGTGAATACTGAAGTTTACATACTTTACTTGTATTCAGGTTGACTGTTTCCTCGTGTATCAGTGATGTGTTTTGTAGTTTACGTTATTTATTTATAGTTTTTAGTTGTTTTTGTTTTGATATTTATTAATGGAGATCTCATTTGATCTAAGTTGCAGAAACAAACCACTCTATGACTTCTAAAAAGAGAATTATTTAATAAAACACAGGAACAAGACCACCACATTTCAATACTGATTCAGAGACACAACAGTACTTACCATTGTGCAGTTTTATACCAGTGATTCATGAATACATTTTTGTAATCTACCAGTTGTTGTGAAAACCCCTTTTTCAGCATGTGAGTGTTTAGCCATGCTGGACTTGTAGCTCATACCTGTGTACTGTGGTCCTGGTCATGCACATTAAAACTGTGCCATCTGTCTATTTTAGGGATGCAACAATACCACTTTTTTCCAAACCGATACGATACCGATTCTTGGATCTGAGTACTCGCCGATACCGATTACCAATACTGATACTTCCACCACACAAAAAATGCAATGACTTGGAATACAGATTTTATTGTCTTCTCTGCTTTCAACAGGAAAAGACAGTGAGGTAGATAAAAAGTAAAATATATGAATGGAAATCATCACAAAACTAAAATATTAGGTGAACAGAAATTACAAGTTACAGTGAAGTCATTTTCAAGCAACTGCATTGGTATCGGTTCCTGGTATCAGTTAACTTTTACTGATACGATACTGGTATTGGTATCCTATCAGCACCAATACCGATACCAGTATCGTATCGGTGCATCTCTAGTCTATTTGAGGATAAAATGGGTGGAATTCTTTTAACCACATCTGTACAACACTCATGGTTATAATGACACAAGTTGTGTCAGAATCCTGGTAAGAAATCACTTTTCGTTATTGACACCTTTTGGACTGGAGAGTGGACCTGAACATCGATGGAAAAACCACAAGTTCAGCTGACCCATCAATTAGCGCAAATGTGGGATTGAGTCTGGATGTTGTAGAAACTGTTTTGTAACACAACCATAATGTAAATCCAACAGTTGTTGTTATTGAAGATGTTCAACCAGCTCTATGATCAAGTCGTTTGTTGTTATTCTTCACTGCATTGTGTCATCTGATGTCTTTGGCAAGTAAATTTGACAAACTTGCTTCATTTGAGGAAAGGATTAGACTTGATTGTATCTGCTTGTTTTGCAGTGTGTGAGGTTGTGTATACAAAGACTTTAATTACAAGAAGATATACTCAGCATAAATGTTCACATAGGGCAAAAATTCAGCAAATAACAAATACTTTTAATGAGCAAAATCAAACTAACTGGCCAGCTGCACGAGACCTTTGACCCCCCACAACCCAGAGTTTAGAGGCCCCAGGCATGATGAGCCCTGCTGAGTCTGCATTTCAGAGAGTTTTTGAGTAGAGGTCAGATGGGTCCACATATTTTTTAATTAACCCTTAGTGACTGTGTAAATGATACCGCACTTTAAAACACATGCATTCAGCATGACATATCAGGTGCATAATGGTTAAGCATGCTCTTTCTGCAGAAACATGTAAACAAAGTATACTTGTGTGGAAATCAGTGTTTCCCTTAAAGGAGACATAACATAAAAAACCCACTTTTTTTATCCATTAACACAGTGTGTTTCACATTTTAAGTGTCTAAGTGAGCAAAAAGGCTTATATTTTTCAATGGAGTTGCTATTTAGATATTTAATAATTAAGTTTTGGGCATATTTGTCCATCCGTACAGTTTTTCAAATTATCTATTACATCAGAAATTTATTTCGTCTGGATAACTACCAAATATGGTCATGGCCCTCGGCTAAACACAATCCAATCCGCCATTTTTTCTTCTCGCTAAGATTTTTGTAGTCCTATTGGAAAAATGCTGAATGTCTGGTTATTTTAGCCACACACAGCTCAAAACTGTTCCTCGTTTTAAGGAAGGGTGGTGGGGCAGCATTTAAAACCCAGAAGCTGATGACACAACTGCTAAAAAAAAACAGAAGAAAAAAGTAGTGTACACCTGTACGGCACAACCACACAACTTTCCAACACTGCGTCAGACTCGACACACACACGCACACGCACACACACGCACGCACGCACACGCACGCGCGCGCACACACACACACGCACACGCACACACACACACACACACACACACACACACACACACACATAGATATATTAAATTCACAGCACAATATCATAATTTATGCGTCAAATAATACAACCACAAACACTGTTGGATCTTTATTATTATTATTATTATTATTTTTTTTTTTTTTACTTTTTGTTATTTATTAACATACTATTTATACATTTATATACTTATTCCATCTTATTCACATGAAGGCATCATATTTTAGCTACTCACACACACATCTATGGGTGCACTAAGGTTTGTCTCATGGAACGTACATGGGGCTGGCTCCATAGAGAAGAGATTAAAAATTTTTGATCAGTTAAAGAGAGTGCAAGCAAACGTAATATTGTTACAAGAGACTCACAGATCTGGCACATCTGCAGATGAACTTAAAACACCTGAGTTTCCCAGCATGTTCTCTGCCTGCTATAACTCTAGGCAAAGAGGTGTAGCTATTTTAATACACAAAAACATCAATTTCACAGTATTGGACACAGTTTCTGATCCAGAGGGTAGATTTATAATGTTAAAATTATCTGAACAGAACCAACGCTTATGTATCGTCAGCATATACTGTCCAAATATTGATGACCCTCCATTCTTTCATAATTTTTTCTCTGTACTCTCCGAACACTTGGACTGTCCACTTATACTTGGAGGTGATTTTAATTTTTGGATGAATTCCTTAACAGACTGGCTCAGTACAGCTGGGACTCAGCACAATTGGCAATCCACTAACATAGTTAAACAGTACATGAGTGATTATGGGCTTTGTGATGCATGGCGATCTCTTCATCCTAACCGTAGAGAGTATACTTTTTTTTCGCACGTCCATCACTCTCACTCACGTTTGGATTATTTTCTAGTCAGCAGCTCATTGTTGGCTGACATTTCAGACACTGAGATACACCCCATAGTTGTCAGCGACCATGCTCCAGTTTCTTTAACTCTGGTAAATAAAAAGACAATCCCACCAAGCAAAAACTGGAGGTTTAATACATCACTGCTTAAAGACGAAGGTTTTATAGAATTTTTTAAAAAGGAGTGGGCTTTATATTTAGAACATAATGACCTGCCTGGAACATCAGCATCTATTCTTTGGGAGGCAGGAAAGGCAGTGATGAGAGGTAAAATAATCTCCTTCTCATCACATAAGAAAAAAACGGAAAACAAACGTATTCAGGAGTTAGAAGAAATCATTAAGTCTTTAGAGGCATCCACAGAAGAAGAGTTAATGAGCAAATTACGTAAAGCTAAATTAGAACTTCATGGAATTATTGACAAAAAGACACAATTTTTAGCACAAAGACTACGAATAGAAAACTTTGAACATAGTAATAAATCAGGTAAATTCTTAGCTAGCCAATTAAAAATAAATAAAGAGAAAACTACCATATCTGCTGTTAAAGACTCAACCGGGAATATAGTATATGACCCTGAAAGAATAAACAACACCTTCAGAGACTTTTACAAAACGTTGTACTCACCACAGATAAACCCATCAGATAATGAGATCAATGAGTTCCTTGACAGGATAACACTTCCTAAATTATCAGACAGCCAAGTTACAGTCCTGGACTCGCCACAAACATCAGCGGAGCTCCAGGAAGCCCTTAAATCCATGACGAATAGGAAAGCTCCAGGTCCAGACGGGTTCCCAGTAGAATTCTACAAAGAATTCTGGATCATTCTGGTTCCAATATTTTTCAGAATGGTGAGGGAAATCGAAGAGAGCAGCAGATTACAGCCAAACATGAATTCAACCAATATTAGTCTCTTGTTAAAACCAGGCAAAGACCCGGCATTTCCTACCAGCTATCGCCCAATTTCTCTTATTAATGTTGATCTCAAAATAATTTGTAAAGCCCTGGCCAAAAGATTAGAGAAGGTAACCCCCTTCATAATACACCCTGACCAAACTGGTTTCATTAAGGGTAGACAATCACCCACAAATTCACGTAGATTACTTAATTTGATAGATTTCTCTTACAGTAGAAACATAGAAACTAGTATATTATCTCTAGATGCAGAAAAAGCTTTTGATAGAGTTAACTGGAAGTTCTTATTTGCAACTTTACATAAATTTGGTTTATGGAACTTCTTCATAAACTGGCTACAAACTAGGGCTGCAACAACGAATCGATAAATTCGATGAAAATCGATTACTAAAAGCGTTGGCAACGAATTGCGTCATCGATTCGTTGTGTCGCACAACTCTTCCAAAAGCGCCCCCCCTTCCCGCCCGCCGTTGCGCGCAGACCAGAGCAAGTCAGATCAGCGCGAGGGAGAGCCGGCAGATCAGCGCGAGGGAGAAGCGCAGATCAGCGCGAGGGAGAGCCGCAGATCAGCGCGAGGGAGAGCCGGCAGATCAGCGCGAGGGAGAACCGCAGATCAGTGCGAGGGAGAGCCGCAGATCAGCGCGAGGGAGAGCCGGCAGATCAGCGCGAGGGAGAGCCGGCAGATCAGCGCGAGGGAGAGCCGCAGATCAGCGTGAGGGAGAGCCGGTACCGGCAGATCAGCGCGAGGGAGAGCCGGCAGACTTGCGCTGCTGCGAACCGGTTCCGCATTGTTGCGCAACGATCCAGGCAGCTGCTTCCAGCGCACATTCTCAAAGTGGCGCAACCAAAAAACTATAGTTTGCACACGATCGTTCATGTCCGCACATGTTCTCTATTTTCTGTCTTATTTGTGCCTGAAGCTCGCTACTGCGGAGCTCATCACCTGTGCTGTGGTGATGTCACCTCACGCAGCATCGAAAACGCGCTCTGAGCTTTTCGGTCAGGAGAGCCCTTTGATCTGCTCAAAAGTAACCGATGAGGTGAAAAGGTAAGAATCCAGGCAACAGATTTTCTGGAGAATTAAGAGGATATGCAGGAAGATGAGAGACAGACAGGACAGGAAAATAGTTAAATAAAAACAAGAAAACAAAACAAAGTGTTGAAAAGTCAAATGTAGGTAGATTTACCTCCACTACACGTTTTTACCAGTAAAAAACAATAAGTTATACACATGTCATATTTATACATCTGATACAATTCAGATCACCTTCAAAACTCAGTCACACACCCAGGGCCGTTTGAAGACATGTTGGGGGCCAAGGCAAAATGCCCCCCCCCCCCCCCCCCCCCAAATAACTGGGCTCCCCAGAAGCCTCTGTGTAATTCATGCCCTCTCCAGTAGTGTTAGTTATACAGTATTTATAAAAGCCCCTTAGACATTACTGACATGTTCTAATATTATCAGATGAAAAACTAAATTATCAGACATGCTGTCTCATCTGCTGCTTTTCTTAACTTGCAAAAAGTAACAAAACCATGTGAAAGCCACTATTTGTGGATTCTCTGAAAGTTTCCATGGAGTGTGCGACAACTTATTTTTTCATTGATCCTATCGTCTAATCTCACAGCTGAAACAAGCATCCTTAATAATCTGTGCACTGGAAGCTTACCGATGCTGTAGTAAAACAAAAGGTATAATAATTTATTATTAATAAAACCTTGTTGCAGCACTAAAGCAGAAAAATTAGATTTTGCATTAAATATGCAAAATATTTACATATGAATTGTTTTAGAGCCCTTTAATTGGCAGAATCTGATATTAATTTAGTTCTTACAAAAAATGGGTCCCAACATGGTTTGTGTGGCGTTGCCATAGTGTGACGTCATAGGCACAGATCCCCTGTCCTCTTGTTTGGAAATGGAAATATGGTCACCCTACATTAAACAAACTGTCCAACCGGGCTTTTGTGCTGCAGAGAGACGCTTCGCTGCCTACGACTGAACGTCAGTTGAGAGTCAGTCTCATGCAGACTGACCAATGAAGAGAGGGCCTCAAGTTAAGACCCTCTCCTCATTGGTCAGTCCACATGAGGTGGGTCAAAGGTTACTCTGGGCGGGTTACGTGTTGTCAGGCATTCAAGTATTGAGTATATTTACTGCATATTACAGTAAAATATTCTGTATGTGACCACATTATGGTGATCCTTGGGTCGTGATGATGGAGCCCTTGAATATTGTTGCCCAGGGTACAACAAAGTGTTAATCTGGCCCAGGTTCCGCCGTCACATTCCCGCAGAAACTGGTTGATCACACCGGGGCCAGACCACTAGCATGTGGTTTTACAACCACAATGTCCTCGGAAGCAAAAACACTTTTAAAAGGGAGGGAGGAGTCCTAACTGTTGCTGCAGGCGTGTTGTGTGAGAGTGCAGTTATATACTGGTTAATATATTTTTGGATTCAGTTGCTTTCATGTGGCCTAATGTGAGTCTATTTGGGATCATTGGAATGATCAGCAGCATTTCTTGATGTGACTTTATGGCAGTTGCCCAGGGCATCATCGCAAGGAGGATGGCATTCATTTACTTTTGTTTTATTTGGTATTTTTTCAGTCATTTTTGGAAATAGTGATCAATTTTGATTAATTCACAGCCTATGTTTAATTACATTTAAAATAAATGTCAACAGATGAGATCAAACAAAACAGATGAGAATTGCCCTTAAGCTGTTTAACTTGGACCAAGCATTTTAGGTCACAGATAGATGTAGCTTAGGGTCTCTGTCTATGCACCTTATAAGACAATTTAGGTGATGGCATGTTGTTTTTCTGCTATTGAACTGTTTTCTAATAATGTTGTGTTAAATAAAGTGAAGGAAGGAGAGAAATAACGTTTCCCTAGCAGTTTTTAAAAATTTCCCCATGTAATCCGATTAATCGATTAATCGTGTCGAGACCCCATCCGATTAATCGATTATCCAAATAATCGTTTGTTGCAGCCCTACTACAAACATTATACAGTTCACCAACAGCACGTGTCAGGACGAACGACCAAATATCAGCTAGCTTCTGTCTTCAGAGGGGGACCAGGCAGGGATGCCCACTCTCCCCCTCACTATTTGCTATCTTTATTGAACCACTAGCAGCAGCAATTAGGCAAACAACAGATATTAAAGGGATAAAGTGTAAGAAAATAGAACATAAGATCAGTCTTTATGCAAATGATGTTTTACTCTTTCTCCAGAATTCTCAATCCTCTCTCTCCCAAGCAATAGAACTGATAAACTCTTTTTCCAGAGTTTCAGATTACTCTATAAACTGGTTAAAATCCACAGTTCTACCAATTAATTTCTCATTTGTCAATTTGCTTAATACACAATTGGAGTCAGGGAATATCACATACCTGGCAATTAGTATCTCTCCCAAGTTAGCAGATCTAATCAAACTGAATTACATCCCACTTTTAAGGAAAGTGGAAGATGATCTTGCAAGATGGAAATCCTTACCAATATCACTCATGGGGAGAGTTGCTACAATTAAAATGATGGTCTTACCCAGAATAAATTACTTATTCTCGATGATCCCAAACAAACCTCCAGCTGACTGGTTTAAATCTCTGGACTCCTCAATTACTAAATTCCTTTGGCAGGATAAACCTCCACGAATTAGCTTAAAAACGCTTCAGAAGACCAAAGACAGAGGAGGACTGGATTTACCCAACTTTTATTATTATTTCTTAGCCAACAGGCTGCAATATATACCAAGATGGTTGCAAGATAACCCATTAGACGAGTCCTGGTTAGATATAGAACAGACACTTTGCAATACGATAGAGCTTTCAGACTTACCATTTATTAGCCCACGCATAAGAAAACATGAAAGCTTCAAAAGTATTAGTATCAGCACCTCTCTGACAGCATGGTGGGAGTATCTTAAAATGACAGAGTCTTCACTAGTACCATGCAGACGCACACCTATCTGGAACAATCCTGATATTTTGCAAAACAACAAAATGATGAACCTTCCGGACTGGAAAAATAAAGGAATCCTATACCTGGAACACATATATGAAGGATTGGACTTCATTCCATTTAATCAAATAGTGTCCCAATTTGGAATGGATAAGAATAGCTTTTTAGAATATCACCAAATTAAATCTGTAGTCAAACAAAAATTTAAGCTCAATAAAATAGAATTACAAACACCATCAAGGGTATTAGACTTTTATAATCTCAAACCCCCCAAACTACTGTCTAAAGTATATAAGACACTGTCCAAAATAGACGATAAAATTGCAATCCCTATTGAAAAATGGGAGGTGGATCTATCAGTTAGCTTTGACCAGGACTTCTGGTCCCAAACTTGTTTAAAAACTTTTAAAATGATCAGACACCCCAATTTACAATTAATTCAGTACAAAATTCTACACAGAGTACACTATACAGGTCATCGGATGTTCAAGACGGGGTTTGTGTCGTCTGACACCTGTACACACTGCACAAACAACATTTCTGACAATTACATTCATGCACTGTGGTCCTGCCCACCTGTCCAGGAATTTTGGGGTAGAGTATGTGAGGATCTGTCAAAATGTCTGAAATGTCATATTCCAACTTCCCCCTCTCTTTGTTTACTGGGACAGCTGCACGATGTCCCGATTGCAACATCTTTGGTTCACGTGGTTCTGACTGCCATATGCATCGCTAAGAAAACTATCCTCTTGAATTGGAAAAATAGAGAAACTCTCTGCATTAACCAGAATAGAAATCTTTTGTTAGATCATATTGCACTTGATATAGCCTCTGCTTCCACTTCAGATGAATCTCTCTGGGCTCCTTTGATCGGTTCCATCACATAGCGAGGGTGGGGGGCCATTGATGTTGTCCTGCGGGATGGTGTGGGTGGGGGGGGGGGGGGGGGGGTCTGAGTTTGGAGTATCCGGATGTTCCCTGGAGGTGGGTTCACTAGGGGTGTCTGGGACTGGGGGGCTGTTGCCCCCCTCTGGAGGTGCTTGGGTTGCCTCAGGGGGTGGACTGCTGGCAGTTGTGAGTGGGGCCCCTTGGGGATCTTGGCGGCGGCCATGGGTCACTGTCTGGCGGCTGCAATACCCCTGGGCGGGTCTGGGTGGGGGCCTGGGGGCTCGGGGTTTGGGGGTGGCCGGCCCCGTGTGGGGATCTGGGCGGGGCCTTGGGGGTCGGGTCCTGACATGTATGCTGCCGGTAAGAAGGCAGGAACACTCAGCAGTGCCTGGCCCGGGTTCGGGGGCATCAGGTAGACCTTGGCTCCTCTGCCGTTCCATCACAGGGGAGGGGGAGGTCCAGGACGGGGAGGACCAAACCTTACCTGGATGTCCCATGTCATATATTCTGGAAGTTGTGCAAATGCAGGGGTGGGCATAGATATTCTGCTGGGATGGGATGAGTGCCGGTGCCCATTTCCAATTTTAAACCGCACTTAGACACTGATGGCTGAGGGTGTAAGTGGGGTGGTGCGGTGGCATCAGCTGGCTATTCCGGATGATGCCCGCACTGCCAACTCACCACAGCCATGTAATACACCTCATGATCACACAACACTATATTGGAGCAGGTGGAGGGAGACTAGGGGTCTTAGCCACCTCTGTTGTTGCTAGGCTTCCTGGGGCTGGAGGGTAGGAGGGAGATCTGGCCGTCTGGTTGGGGTCTGGGGTGGTGGGTTGCTGTGCTCAGCGTTGGGCGGGGGAGCCTGCTCATCAGCACCCCAGCAGAAAGGGTCAAACTCTGGTTACCGGTGATGGTTGTACCCCATGTGCAGCAGTACCGGGACCAGAGTTAATAGGGTGTGTATGGGGAGCATGAGTGAGTGTCCGGCGTGCATTTTTGTAAGTCTTGGGTTGTATGTGCATGTGTGAGCATGAGGGAGGGAGTGTGTGACTGTGTTTGTGTATGACTGTATATGTCAGGTGGGGCCTTTGGGTCCTCCCCTCTCCTGGAACTTCTCTTGATGATATAGATCTTTGTCCCCCCTCCCCCTGCCACACCTGGTGTGGGGGCTTGTGCCATGGTCTGCCTGAGTGTTCGTGGCAACCGGGTCTGGGGGTTTAAGATTTTGGCATCTGCCTGATAGATCCCGGTGGCTGCCTGGTGGGGTCTGGGTCCCTGGACTTTGCTGGGTCCCCGGCGGGGGTGGTCACCCCTGGGTCCCGGGTCGCTGGGTCCCGGGCTCGGCCGGCTAGGGGGTGGGAGGCTGCGGGCGGGCCTGTGGGCTTGCCGCTGATATCTCCAGGGACTCTGCCGGCTGCTGGTTGTGGCCCCCCGGGGCGATCCTCTGTGCCTCTCGAGGGGGGCAGGGGCCTTTCTGGTTGCAGTCTCCTTGGGGTTCCTGCATTCTGGGGCAACGCCTGGATCTCTGGGACTTGGACCTCCCCCCGTCTCCTGCGCATCTTTGGGGGGCGGATCTGTGGTCCCTCACACTCTCTGTTGGACGCTCCTATAGAGAAACCTTAAATAAAAAAGCGCGTGTACACACACAGGTGCTCACATGGTGCTCTCAAAAGTATGGGCTTGGGCACGTTCAACACATGTCTTAAGACTATGGGGGGCACTTAATGCATTGTGATTTATTATCGTGATTCTTCAGTTAAGCAATGTTGATTATATGTATGTATATCTATATATATATATATATATATATATATATATATATATATATATATATATATATAGGGGCTGCATGGTGGAGCAGTGGTTAGCACTATTGCCTCGCAGCACGAAGGTTGTAGGTTCGAAATTCGGCTGCTGCCTTTCTGCGTGGAGTTGCGTGTTCTCCCCATGCATGCGTGGGTTTCCTCCGGGTACTCCGGTTTCCCCCACAGATCACAACATGCCCTATAGGTTATAAATTGTAAGTCGCTTTGGATAAAAGCGTCTGCTAAATAAATAAACATAAACATAAACATATATATATATATATATATATATATATTGTTTTTTTTGTTTTTTTTCATCAAGTTGACGCAGTGATAGGTAGATCTTGTTGTATTGTTGTTGTGTCCCTTTTTTGTGTCCTTTTTTTTTTTATCTTTTTCTGCAGGTCTAGAAGCAGACTCTTGTTCATTGTTTATTTTTGTGGAACCCCCCCCCCCCCCCCCTCCTCTCTCTCCACCTTTTCTCTTCCTTTCTCTTTCACCTCTGTCTCCGTGTCTGGTCGGAATTACAAAGCATTCAACAACAATAACAATAAAGTTTTAAGTATCAGGCGTGACATTAAAAGCAAACGCTTTGATGCTCCACCTGAGAATAAATCTGTAAGGCTTGTCACCAGCATTCAGACATCAATTCTGCTTGCTTCACAGCCAGACAGGACACGGTAAAAAAAAAAAAAAAAAAAAGTTGTGTTTCTGTGTGTGTGTGTGTGTGTGTGTGTGTGTGTGTGTGTGTGTGTGTGTGTGTGTGTGTGTGTGTGTGCGCGCGCGCCTGCGTGCGTTCGTTCGTGTCTCCCAGGCTAGTGACTAAGTACTGAGGGCTTCATCTATCTAAAAGGAGTCATTTCCATCTGAGTGTGACAGCAAAGGGACACAGCAGCAGAGCGGTAAGCTTCATATAACTCTAAAATGTTGACAAACTTTACTTTAGATTTACGGGCATTAGCAGCACTAAAGCGTTAGCATCCGACTTGCTATCGCTAGCAAAGTGTGCTAGTAAAGTTAGCACCCAGATTAATGTGGATTTGGCCAATTTTCATGGAATAAAAAACGTGATCTGGGATTTCTGATCAACGCCTTTTTTTTACACCAGATGATAACCTTCCACTAATTGTAACAGCAGAGAGCCTGTGTGTTATTCTACGTGAGTGTGATGTAATCTTAGCATCCAGCGAATAAAGTCCCATATCAGCTAAAATGCAGCGTGACAAAGTCGTTAAAGTGCATCAACACAGTGGATTTAATAGAGTTTTAAAGAACAATCTCTGAGTGAAGTGAGGTTAGTTTTTTGTCTCATTGCAGATATAAAAACTAACTCTGCATCAGTCAGACGCAGCAAAGCTCACCGTCTGTATGAGTGTGAGTGTCGGAAAGCTGATAAAATCGGCTGTAAAATAATTAAAACAAAAGTAAAAATGCTCCTTTGCTTTTTAGAGTCCACATCCAGAAGGCTGGAGCCGTGTTTCACTGACAGGCTGTCAGACTAAAGCCCTGATGAGCTCAGCTGGGACAAACTGGTCTGATGTTTAGGTAAGTGAAGATCTGGTTCAAGACCTTGAAATGCTAGTAAAAAATAATTTAGCCAGCTTGCTAATGTTACGTTACTTCTCCTCTAAGGAACACAGAACGTTCAGATGTTGGAGCTTCACGTCACCTACTGAGGAAGGAGACCCACCAGTAAAGAGACGGTCTGGACCAGACCAAAGTGAGTGATGACACCTCAGCCAACCTCATCATTAAGAACACCTCACCCCCTGAATCCCTGATGACAGCAGAATGATTTATTTGATGTTTTACTTGTTTAGTCTATTTAGAAATTATTGAATTACATTATTTTCAGTAAAAAACCATCTGATCTGGACATGTACAGAATAACTTTCCCCAAATTCAGCAGCAGCTGGCCTACAAAAACAGCTGCAGCATGTAGTAAGTCTGTCTGCACTGCTCTCTAATGAGCTTCCTTTCATAAGGAATCATTTGTATAACTTTAGTGTCACTATTTTATTACATTTGTAGGAAAATATGAAGTCAGTGCAGCAAAGTGAACTTGTGAACAAACACAAACGTGACTATAAACATGAAAGCTAAAGAACCAACTTTCCTAAAGCTGCTTGTAAACAAAATATGTCATTAAAGTTATTGTCTATCACTGCAGAACATGGCGATGACATCATGGAACTGGTCTTTGGAAAAGTTTTCCCTGAACCAACTCCGTTTCTAGATGAGGTAGAGAAGATCTGCATCCCACCAACCCTCTGGTCTCAGTATTCAGACAACGGAGGTCTCCCACTGTTATCCAGGACCAGTTTGAAGCCCACATACTGCCCCTCCCTCATCATCAGGAAACATCAATCCGTATCCTGAGGACAACAAAAGACAGCAGGAGGACAGGAACTCTGAGACCTAGATACCACCAGCACCGGGACACAAAGCACCTGTGTGCACAACGCCTGTTTAACTACTAAAGCCTATTTATTATATTGTTCTACTTATTTGCTGTGAGGTTAATGCTTAGAAAATTTGTATATTAAGGTAAACAATAAAAAATCACTGATTGTATGTTTTCTTTTAGATGTAATGGTCCAAACTCAGCCTTGTAGACATTTATTGCATCCTGTAGGTAAATACACAGAACAGGCTCAGATCCAGGATGACCCAGCATGCTCTTCTTCCATTCTGGCTGTTAGGGATTTTATCAATAACTCAATGCCTACTGATGTTTTCACCTAACGGTATTTACTTAGAATGCAGGTCAGACTGCTGGCGGTCGTGAGTGGTGCTCCTTGGAGGTCTTGGCGGCAGCCATGGGTCACTGCCTGGCGGCTGCATTGCCCCAGAGTGGGTCTAGGTGGGGGCCCGGGATGTGGGGGTGGACGGCCCTGTGTGGGGATCTGGGCGGGGCCTTGGGGGTCGGGTCCTGACACGTATGCTGCCGGGAAGAAGGGAGGAACATGCAGCAGTGCCTGGCCCGGGTTCAGGGGCCTCATGTAGACCTTGGCTCCTCTGCTGTTCCATCGCAGGGGAGGGGGAGGTCCAGGAGGGGGAGGACCCAACCTTACCTGGATGTCCCATGCCTTATATATTCTGGAAGTTGTGCAAATGCAGGGGTGGGCATAGATTTTCTGCTGGGGTGGGGCTGGGTTGGTGCCCTCGGACTCCGTGGGGCTCTGTAATGCTGCTGCTTTGGGACCTGGCAGGATGGGCTGGGGTCTCCATGCCCTTGGTGGCAATTTGGCAACGGAGGTGCCTATTGGGGCCAGTGGGGGAGCTGGCTCCCTGGAGGGCTAAGCCCAACCAGCCGTTCCTCCCCATCCCCGCATATTTCTCTCCTCCTGCTCCCTCACATCATCACACAAACATACACATAGGACCTTGGGGGGTGGACAAGTCGGGGAGTGCGGGTATGGACCCCATTTCCGCATTCCTGTGGCAACCTGCCCCCCAATTTTATTTGCACTTTATAAACTTCCACCGACGACATTCCACGCAAACACACACTTAGGGCCTTGGGAGTGAGCACGTTCAACAGCATTTGGCAGGGGGATTTTTCAGCCTCCTCCCGAGTGCCGGTGCCCACTTCCAATTTTAAACTGCACTTAGACACCGAGGGCTGTGGGTGCAAGTGGGGTGGTGCGGTGGCATCCGCTGGCATAGGCCAGACAATGCCTGCACTGCCCGCTCACCACAGCCATGGAATACACCTCATCAACACGCAACACTATAATGGAGCAGGAACAAGTATAAAGAAGAACCGTGGATGGCAAAAGGACTACAAAATGCATGCAATAAAAAGAACACACTTTACCGAAAATTCATAAAAAACAGAACTACAGAAGCAGAACAAAAGTACAAAAGATATAAAAACAAACTCATAAATATAGTGAGAAGCTGTAAACGTGAATATTTTATTAAAAAGTTAGAGCACAATAGAAACAACATAAAAGGCATCTGGAAAGTATTAAATGGCGTAATTAGGAAAGAGACAGGGAATAATAACTATCCACAACATTTTATAGAGAGAAAAAATAATATTACAAACATGAATGAAGCAGTGGATGAATTCAACAAATATTTTGTAAGCATAGGATCTAAATTGGAGGAAAAAATACTAGTTGATGAGATACAAACGGATGCCACAGAGTATGTTGAAAGAAATAAAAATTCAGTTTTGTTATGAGCAGTTGATGAGAAGGAGATTTATGATAAAGTTAGAAATATGAAGAATAAAACCAGTACAGACTGGAACGATATTGACATGAAAACACTAAAATGTGTGATTGAGGGCATTGTAAAACCATTAACACACATTTGTAATCTTTCTTTTCAAAAGGGGTTTTTTCCAAATAACATGAAAGTAGCAAGGGTAATTCCTATTTACAAGACAGGAGATAAGCATCAATTTACAAATTATAGACCTGTGTCAATACTATCACAATTTTCCAAAATATTAGAAAAGCTGTTTGTTAAAAGATTCGATAATTTCGTTGATCAATGTGAGTTGCTGACGGAATGCCAGTATGGCTTCAGGAATAATAGGTCAACAGTCCAGGCACTGATTGATCTTAATGCGGAAATAACAGAATGCATTGACAAAAAGAAGCATGCAATAGGGTTGTTTTTAGATCTGAAGAAAGCTTTCGATACAGTAAACCATGACGTATTGATGAGAAAAATGGAAAAATATGGTTTCAGGGGTATAGTATTGGACTGGATAAAAATTTATTTATCAAATAGACAACAATATGTGCAAATAAATCAACATAAATCAGGGGTAAGAGAGATACAATGTGGGGTACCTCAAGGATCAGTCTTAGGACCTAAACTATTCATAATGTACATAAATGACATTTGTAGGGTTTCACAAGTATTGAAGTTTGTATTGTTTGCAGATGACACAAATGTTTTTTGCTCGGGTGTGGAATTGCAACAGGTCCTGGATGTGGTCACACAGGAAATAAATAAATAAATAAATAAATAAAAATGGTTTGATGTAAATAAACTGTCACTAAATTTAGAGAAAACAAAATTTATGTTGTTTGGTAATGAAAGCAGATACAATGAATTAGATATAGTAATTAATAATGTAAAAATTGAGAGAGTATATGAAATAAAATTTCTTGGGGTGGTCATAGACAGCAGAATCTGTCGGAAGCCACACATCAAATATGTTAGGGGGAAGCTTGCACGGGGCATTGCTATATTGGGAAAGCTAAGTATATTTTTAATCAGAAAGCACTTTATAAGTTATACAATACGATGCTACTGCCATATTTGAGCTATTGTGTAGAGGTCTGGGGAAACACGTACAAAAGTCATTTAAAAACAATAACGACAATGCAGAAAAGGGCTATCAGATTAATAAAAAATGCAGGATATTTGGATCACACAAAGGAACTTTTTATTAAAACGCAGACAATGAAGTTCCAGGACTTGGTTAAATACAAAACAGCACAAATAATGTAAAAAGTAAGAAATAAATTAATGCCTGATAAAATACAGAAACTGTTCACAGAGAGAGAAGGAGGATATAACCTGAGAGGGACACTAAACTTAAAGATACATAAGTTTAGAACAACATTAAAACAGATGTGTATCACAATAATAGGGGTTAAATTATGGAACAATTTAGAAGAAGAAATCAAAGTAAGTACAAATATAAATGTGTTTAAAATGATTTATAAAAAACATATTCTGAACGAGTATATAGTGGAAAATAGATGATTTATGTGGGTGTCCTGTATTCTAAGGAAAAGTAAATTGTATCAATTGTAAAAAGATGTTTTTTTTTCTTTTTTTGTTTTTTTCCATATGGTTTGGTGGTTTTTGGTTTTTTGGTGACTTGTACCATTTTGTTTGTTTTAATGTAGGTTTTGTGTTAGATTTAGTAAACCAGTAAAAATTACTTGTATAAAGGGGTAGGGATATATAAGTTTCCACTTCAGCCTACTCCTTTTCAAACAGAGAAGAAGGGATGATGATATGTATTTTTTTCTGTTTGTGGTATTTAAAAAAAATGTATGTTTTCTTTGTTTGAAATAAACTTAACAAAAAAATAAAATAAAATAAAAAGATGTTGCACCAGTTCTACGTCTAAAAATAGTTTATCGCACAGAGTTTTTTTCATCACACGTGCGACATAAATGTCACACCGTACAGCCCTGTTATTCATGGACTGTACATCATGGCCTATGACGAGGAAGGTTGTGTTGATTTAGCATCCAGGAAACAGCAAATGTAAATGGCCTGAATTTGTATAGTGCCTTCTTAGGGTTCTACAGCGCCCCAAGGCACTTCCCAACATGATCAGTCATCCACCAATTCACACACCCATTCCCACACTAGTGGTGTTGAACTACAGTATAGCCACAGCTGCCCTGGTGCGCACTGACGGTAGTGAGACTGCTATCTCAATTTATTTGTTGCAAAATCATGATCATGGTTTTATCATAATGCTTTCTATTTTGACAATTCAGATGTTTTTGAAGTTATTTACCGGTAAAATACATCGATTTAAAAGCATATATCTTCACAGAAAAAAGAATAAAGGATTTCAGGATCCTGAAAAGACCTACCCACCTACCTAACTACCTATCTAATCACAGTTAAGACCTGGAAGTGCATGTCTCAAATGTCTCACAGGCACTTTCATTTGTTTTATATTTATAATTAATGTAAAATCATTTAAATTCTCTTAGGGCTGGGCGATATGGCCTAAAATCAAAATCACAATATATTGAGGATTTCACCTTGACAACGATAAATGGACGATAACTACAGGTATGCGCAGAAACAAAAGTTGTCCACTAGATGGGACTGTCACACGTATCACATTGTGTCACATTATACTTGACTCAAGGTGGTACAGCTTTTTAAAGGGACATGAACGTTGCCAACCCACACATGTCTTTTCATTTTTTCATAATCAAATGTATTGGCATGGGAAAAATTGTTACAATAAGAGTAATTATTTCTGGTCTTCACGATTACACTCCCATTATTTGGGCCTCACTCCTCTCCGCAAATGTTTCCTGACTATGAGGGGTGGGGTTCGGCCCGCCTCTCTGCACAGATGACACACAGAACTCCGGTCGGCAGCCATGGTGAAAAGCCTCACTACAACATGAACAAACATCCCCAAATAAAAGCCATGAATCCAAATGCAAAGTTTAGAGCAGAACATTGACCGAGCGGTTTCCTGATCGAACTGTGAGAATACATGTAATGAGTGCTTAGAGATGGAGCAGATTAGCTAGCTGCTAATGCTAGCGGCTAGCTGCTATAATCGAGTACGGTGTGTTTCTTCAGAGATTCATAATTGCTTATGTCCGCATCTTAGTGCATCGATTATTAGATTACTTTCCTCAGCTCTACCGAGCATCCAGCTAAACAAACCAACATGCTTCCTTAAACTTGCTCTAACTGGCTCATTGGTGTCTGTCTTGCCGACAGAAGAAGATTAGCATTGATCTCAGCGTGACTCTGCTGAGAGAAAAAAACAAAACTAATGTGTGCTCGTAGCCTGTCCCAGAAATAACGGCACAGACGGGTGATGGAATGCAAACAGAGGGTTCTACGATCTCCGAGCTTATTTCATCAGATCGCACGACCCTACCTCTGACCACCACAAGCAAAGTGATTTTGGCTAGGAGATGTATGAAATCTCAGGAAACGGAGTGAAAATCCTAATTCAGCTGTTTTCAGCATCCCTGTCCGACTAACTTCTAGTTCCTCAAAGAGGAGCACCAGGGCTTTTTCCACACAGAGATCGACTGACAGGGCATTCATTTCTACAAGAGACCACTGAAAATATGTTGGGAAAAAATGAGTGAATTCAGTCTTTAAGATGGGAAAATAATTACTTATTCTGCTCACTTAGGCACCTTTTGCATTCTTATTACCACGGTCTGTTTCTCGTATGTTTACTGTCATGTGATTTAAATCCAAATAGAAAATCTAGGACGTAGCTTATTTTACGGTTTGTGTTTTTACTAGTGCAGAAAATGAGGCCAATATCAGTATGGTTCATCAATTTTTATGACTTTTTTGTGGATATTTATTTTCTACATCCCCCCCCAAAAAAACTACATTTTTAACCTTGTAGCAAGAGCAAGAAAATGGCTGCATTACTGCCACATACAAATGATCACTGTAGGTTTTAAGAAGCTAGATGAACTGATCACAGCTCAACTAACCGGCTGACTTTGGAAATGGATTTTATTGTTTGACATCTCTGTGTTAAATAGCAGGTCTAATCAGACATTTCATTACACCAATTTTAATCATGTGCTCATTTATCTGTGACAGATCTCACTGTTGCTGCTCTGGCCCTGACCACAGTGACGTACAACAGCATAGACCAAGCACATTAATATAGAGGCACAGCCCACACACTTTCCCTTCCTTTGTGTTTCACATGTTTTTTTCTTCCAAAACTATACACAACCTAATACAGAAAAAAAAACTAAAAATAAATAATCTGGCTTTTTCAGCTGCTCAGCCTGACCCCTGGCATTTCAGATTTAAAAATAAATATGTCTACATTTCATCTTTATATCCAAATGCCAGTGAGGGTGAGCATCAAAGCAGCAAACAGAAACAGTCACAGTATGAAAACCCAAAGGCTGCATATTTAACACTGAATTAAAGACTCTGGGGTGTGTTGTTTCGTTTTAGTGTTTAGAAACATGATAGTGATCTCAGACATGCAGAAGAAACACCAAATCTAGTTTTGACAGTGTTCTCACTCCATACAACTAAAACCCTAAATCCCCTGATTACTTGTTTACTCTTGAATATCTAAAGAACAATAAAGTTGTAAACCTGCAGCTCAACTGTCAGTTAGTCAGACTGATTTACTCCAAACATCTAGCTGCTAATTTCCTTCTATTGCCACCATCAGAGCCTGCAGCTTTAGGCTGTAAATGGTTGTCCTGAGGTTGTCTGTTGTTCTGAAGAACTCATGCTGCTGCATAGAAACTGGGCCAGAACTAGTTTTCTCCACCGTTAAGTCAAAGAGTTATTTTCTGCTACATACACCAGGAGCACAGCTGCTTCTGCCTTTGTACTTTGGTCTGGGCATAAAGTTTGTTTATTGTTTAGTTTCTGTTTGTAGTTTTTGTCACAAAGAAGAGACTCTATTTGCATTCGTTACCTTCCTTTGTTTCTCTGATGCAGTTTCACCCACAGGACCCACTTTTCTTGTTCTTTCCAACCAGCTGTACCAACACCCACAAAGAGCTGCAGTGCTGCGTTTTTACTTGGTCAAATTAGACTGAATCAACAACACTCACACAATGAATATTTCATGAAACTAATGGACTGAACTGGAACATTGTAAAGATGTCAATGACTGGTGGCAAAGCAGGCTCTGTGGTGTAATTATTTAATTAATCACGGGGGGGGGGGGGCAACAAACAAGCAACACTACCTTGTTTTATTAATGGGTGGTTAATTGTTTTTGTTTATTTGCAGATACTGTTTCTTGTGAGCTTTGTAGAAACCTTTTGAATGTTGTTCTCATGCAATTGTTAAAGTGGCAGTGTGTAGTTTCCTGGCTCCAGGGGGCAGTACATGCATTTCAGGGTAGTTGTACATCGTGTCTCCGTGACTGTTGCTAGTTTAAAAACATTACGGTAAATGTCTTCATGACATGTGGAGCAGAAGGCATGCAACTTCAGCGTGACTCCTCAGACTTTGATGGTTGTTGAACAAAGATTTTCGATTCCTCCAGACCTGTGTATTAAACAAAAGCAGTTCTGGATTACCTCTCAATCTGTGTGTTAATAAAACCAGGCTGCGAGGTCAGAGAAAGGTCTGTGTGTGTGAATGTGTGTGTGTGATTTGACTCCTGATCTCCCAATGTCATAAATAATGGATGTGCTTCACTACTCTGCTGTTTTTGGTGAATATATGTTGTGGCTTTAGCCTTTTACTGACATCTGTGGGGTTAGTCCAGTATGCAATAAATATTCAGGGTAGATGCTGCGTCTGGGATATGTTTATGATTGGCTTAAAGCAGACCACTGGAGTGGAGAAGAGAAGGAAGGGGGGTACCCTCTCCCTCCTTGACTGATGACCAGAAGAAAGAAATGAGGTAATGCCGGAAGGACACCAAGCAAGAGACGCTGGGAGGAGTCACAAAGGCCGGCAGAGTGCTTCCTGAAGCGGGAGTTGTCATGGAGACGAAGAGGAGACAAGAAGGAGGGGGAAGTAAAGTAATAAAAAGGGGGGCCCGAGTTCAGTTGAGGGAGCGGAGAGAGTTCAGAGTTCTGTAGGAGTTCGGTGGAGCTCGTGTTTTTTGTCTGACCCGCTGCGTCGGGGTGATTGTCTGGATTAATCTTTTTTCATCCTTTTAAATAAAAGCCTTGGTTTCTTATTGTAAGAAACTTAAAAGGATTTTCGGTGCCCGGGGTCTCCGTTGGTGTCGTGTAACCGAAAAGGTGAGATGCTGGTTACTTGTTATCCCACTCCAAGAGGTTTACTCCAGTCAGTTTAGAGTCATTAACCTGAGCAATACATGAGCTGCAGGTGACTAAGATGTGTTTGGGTTTGAACCGAGTCTTCCTTTGAGCTGCAAGCAGTGTGTTTGCCGGGATCAAAATCTAGGTTAATGGTGATCGCTGATCAGCTCCTATAGTGTGCAGGCAGTTTTAGAGAGTGACTGAATATCACGCCCACGCATAAATAGAAATACAAGTCAACCCTGAGACGTAACATCTGTTAAAGAGTTAGCTGGTTTGGGAAGATGGCTTGTAACAACGATCCTTCAGTTAATTCCATTAAAGGAATACAATGTCTTTTGTAGTTTTCTGGTGCATAGTTTCTGGATCTGCTCAGGGTTCTGCACCTGCCGAAGACGTCATCATACTACGGCAATACCAATTGGTCAAAATATATTGGATGTCTTTTTTAATTCTGTTTTTTCACATATTATTTTGGAAAGATTTTAGTAGTTTTGTTATTAAATTTATGTTTCTTACTGCCTAAATGTTTTTGAACGTGGAAACGTAACTTCCGTAAGTTGTACGTCCAGCCAGTCATCTAGTGTGATGTCAGCGACAGGCACAGGACCCCGAGCCGGCCACAAGGAAACATGGTGTCTAATATGCATCTCCCAAAGATGCTAGACCCACTCCCTATGTACTTTAGACCCGACATTTATAGTTATATGGTACGAAACCTAATTCATTTTCAACGTTTCGATGGACAGTTTCATAGATTAATGGTAAAAAGTACACAATGACAAATTTATTCAACAAAACATCAAGGTAAGGATTTTATTTTGGTAATACTTGTTCTAAAAATATAGCTCATTCAATAAAATTCTTGATTCTCTCCCTCTTTTCTGTGCTGTTCATAGAAATATACAAAATAAAATTTAAAAATTCACCAGATAAAACCTGTTGTTTTATAAAACATATTCATATGGGCTAACTTTGATTGAGCAGTCTCACTAAGTTGGAGCTGGGGTAAACACAATACTTCATTTAGTGATATTATTGCCAGCAGATTATTCAAGAGGAATTCAAAAGGCAGCTGCATTTCCACAAATAAGGATTTCAGGAAGGAAAGAGAAGTTACATCACCTATACTGAACTGTAGAAAGCAAATCCAACTTAGGAGGTAAGTTTGAAGTGAAGAATTAAGTATTTGAAAATGCAGAAAGTGCAAAAAGTGAGACAACGAAGGGAAGAGATGGTGACAACAGAACGATAAAATTGGGATGTGTGATGAGGTAAACTAGCCTGGCCTGCCAAAATTGCTCTCTGTCTATTCTACACAGAGGACGAGTCTGGATAATCAAAGGCAGAGAGCACCCTGGAGGGCGGGACTAGCCAGCTCCAAAATAACTAATCAGAAAAGCCAAAGATGGCATCTGGCGATGGTGCAAACATTTTTCTTTAGAGGGAAAGGCTTTTAGCTTGTTTTAGCTTGCTGTGGTTTTAAAGACATGTCCAAGTCATTTAGGACAGAGGAAAGAGCCGCAGCTAACAACGCTTCAGACGCTATCTTCGTTGTTTATGAATAACTGAGCACACAGTGTGTGACGTACGCTGCTCAGAGCTGATTGGCTCGGTTAGAATTCTCAGGGGGTGGGGTTATTTGAATAGGAGTGTTACCAGGTTCTTTGCTTCCCATAAGGAAGTGTTGGCAAGGCTGGCCAGGCTAGAGACAAACTACATCAAACAACAAAATAAAGAGTTTAATTTTACACTATCTTATAAAGGCTGGATATGTTTTCATTAGCAACACGATACAATGCTGAAGCAGGCACAGGGCTTGGAGGATGTAGAGGGCAGGCCAGGATCACATCTTCACTAGGGATGCTCTGATCACGTTTTTTTTGCTCCCGATCCGATTCCAAGTCATTTGATTTCAAGAATCTGCCGATACCGAGCCCTGACCCGATACTTTGGAAACATATTAAGGAAAAAAGGAGAACACACTAGAGTTGTCCTTTAAGTTTTTTTTTATTCATTAACGCATTTCGTTCTTTCTGCATTTATGTCATTTCTACAGTTTTTTTAGCCATAAAACATAAATAATTTAGGAAGTAAATTAATAAAAAACATGTTAATTTTAAGAATATATGTAAAAGTAGCCTTGTCGCTCACATTTCAAATGGTTCACTCAGTGTGCAGCTATTGTGAGCAACAGGGACACTCATCACGCACATGATGATGAGCAGCAGGGTCACTCTTTTATTTATTTATTTATTTTTTATAATCGTGTCCTGTCTGGCTGTGAAGCAAGCAGAATTGATGTCTGAATGCTGGTAACAAGCCTTACAGATTTACTCTCAGGTGGAGCATCAAAGCATCTGCTTTTAATGTCACGCCTGATACTTTAAACTTTATTGTTATTGTTGTTGAATGCTTTGTAATTCCAACCAGACACGGAGACAGAGGTGAAAGAGAAAGGAAAAGACAAAAGGTGGGGGGGGGGTTCCACAAAAATAAACAATAATGAACAAGAGTCTGCTTCTAGACCTGCAGAAAAAGACAAAAAAAGCAAAAGAACAAAAAAAAGGGACACGACAACAATACAACAAGATCTAGCTATCACTGCGTCAACTTGAAGAAATATATAATCAACATTGTTTAACTGAAGAATCACGATAATGAATCACAGTGCATTAAGTGCCCACCATAGTCTTAAGACCTGTGTTTAACGTGCCCAAGCCCATACTTTTGAGAGCACCATGTGAGCACCTGGGTTAGTTGTTTCTAAGGTTTAAGATACGCTACAATAGTAGTGTTGAGTGCAGCACCATCTTTTCACACATTACATACTGTCCATTTTAAAATACGTCCAAATTACAGATATTTTCTCTCTCGTGATGCGACAAGTATGCTCTGTGTTAGCTCTGCATGTTATGGTGCGTGAAATCCCGGCCTGCCTTAAATTGTGAGACTTACGGTGTTGTTGTCTGTGAAACAAAGAATAATGATGTAGAGGAACTTGTTGAAATTAAAACTAAACCACTGTTTTTCCATTTGGAAATCTCTTTCTCAGGATGTGTCTAAATAGTAATGTTTGTTGTTTCAAATGGTTAAATCCAATCTTCTCCACCCGAGTCAGATTTTCTGAAAAATTACGTGATCGGATTGGAGCGTCTCTAATCTTCACTGAACACAAAGTGGCTCCAAACTGAGACCAAAATAAGTGAAGCAGCTCATTCCCAATGAGAAACTACAACAGCGGCCTGTGTTCTTCATGCTTTACAATGAAGGAGAGAGTGTAGTTTATGCAAAGCAGCTCCAGCAGTCTCTGTTTGTGGAGCAAAGAGGACTGCCAGGTAGAGGACAAAGACCATACACACGAGACGAAGAAAATGATTTGAGAATCTGCACTCTGAGAAAATTAAATGTTGAATTTGCTTAACCAAGTTATATCAACTGGTTCCACTAAACCTAGTCGCTTAAAAGTCAGGTTAAAGTTACAATAGCAAATTAAAAAAATTATTACATTATTTTCATGCCTCTTAACAGCATTCCAACATAGTAAATAGGCTTTATGCCACGGACCCCCGGTTTGACACTTCCTACCTTTTTAGCCAACGGAATCATTTTCAGATCACAGTAACGTTCTCCATGGCATGTCACACTATCGCTGGAGAACCTTCTGAGGATAATGATGAACAATGTACACAGGATAATCTAGGCCAGGGATTCCCTAAGTGTGGTGCTGCCGCTAGGGGGTGCGCGAGGTGAAAAGTGTAATGGCTGCGGAGCTCAGAGAAGTCTGTCATATGTCACCATTAGCATAGCCAGAAACTCATCTGTGGGTGGGCCTAAGAAAAAGTAAGTGGGCCCAATAAATGCAATTGAAAACAAGTATATTTTGCTTGTGTGTGTGTGTGTGTGTGTGTGTGTGTGTGTGTGTGTGTGTGTGTGTGTGTGTGTGTGTGTGTGTGTGTGTGTGTGTGTGTGTGTGTGTGTGTGTGTGTGTGTGTGTGTGTGTGTGTGTGTGTGTGTGTGTGTGTCCCCTCCGCATGTGCCTTAGCTTCATAATAATGATGCGCTCCGAGCTTCAGCACTCTGACCTGCGCACGCTGTCAATAGCAAGATATGTTCTGTATTTGATCATTTTTATCGATGTTGGAGGAATCTGAAGGTGGTGAGTCATTCTGGCAGATTGTAATTAACACCCTGTCTCATGCAGGTGTTCTGACATTGTAAACCTCACACACAGAACATTGTGGATGTAACAAAATAAATCAAGAAATGATTCCCATCTGAGCATTTTAGCATTATTATATTATAGGGCTGCAACAACGAATCGATAAATTCGATGAAAATCAATTACTAAAAGCGTTGGCAACGAATTGCGTCATTAAATCGTTGTGTCGCACAACTCTTCCAAAAGCGCCCCCCCTTCCCGCCCGCCGTTGCGCGCAGACAGATCAGCGCGAGGGAGAGCCGGCATTTGTTTGGAAGAGAAACATGGCAGAAGCAGCGAGAGTCAAAAAAGTAAAAGCTTTTTAAGTTTGGGAGCATTTTCAGTTAAATCAGGCGAAGACATGCGTTACCTGCAACGTTTAGGTCAGACTTAGCATGGCACGGGATGATGCAGCGTCTTAAACGCAAGCATGTCGGGATCATCAGCGAGGAAGGAGAGAACTCTGTGTCCAGGTAAATTAAAAACTTTTCAAAAGTGATTCATCCAAGTCCCGGATTATTACACAGGCTAGACATGCCCTAAGCTCATAAAAAAAGAGTCTAAAGTCGTGAGCGCGACGCTTATTAGATGAGCGGGGGGACTCGCGCTGCTGCGAACCGGTTCCGCCCAAGGCCGGATTAACTGGGCAATTGCCCAGGGCCCACGAACTCTAAAGGGCCCAGGGCACGAGCAGAATACTGTATCTATAATTTTCCGCTTTATGATGACTATGGTGACCGTACGTCCCGTTTTCCCCGGACTTGTCCACTTTTCACTCTCTGTCCGGCGCGTCCGGACTGGGGGTACTTGTATTGATGAAAATGTCCGGTTTTTCATCCAGGAGCAGGGATCGAATTGTGGGGGAGCTGTATATCCTACACATCCAGGGGAACCGGAAAAAAGTTTTCTATTCATTTTTGGACTCTTTTGAGCA